>NC_081543.1:522050-532614 GCF_901000735.1 Corylus avellana
GGTCTAGAGGAGAAGCGAGCCAAACTGAGGGGCCAAGGAGAAGAGCTCCACAGAGCATTGGCCAAAACACAATCCAAAAAAATGTGAGTCAAGGTCTCCAGAGGACCTTTACAAAAAGGGCAAACCCAAGCATTGTCATCCTCAGAAATCACAAATCTACCAATGTTGGCTCTAGATGGGAGAATATCCCATGCAATTTTCCAGAGAAAATGTTTTAACCTAGCTTGAAGCTTGAGACTCCAAAGAGCCTGCCATGCAGCCAGGGAGAGAGGGGAAGACCTACTAGAAGGAATAGAGGAGACTTCCCTTGCAGACTTTACAGAGAAATTGCCGGAGGAGGAAGGCATCCAAGACCATTTGTCTCCAGAATTGGTACAAGGAATATGGATTTGGAGAATATTCTGCACTGTTGTTGGATCAAATAAGTCACGCAGAAGATCTTCATTCCAAATTCTAGCCCCTGGCAAAAACAGATCAGCCACAAAAAAATCTGGAAGCTCCACCAGATTTCTATTCGGCTTGGGCTTGAAATAAGGCATGGAAGGGATCCAAGGAGAATTCCAAACCTGTAAATTCTCACCTCCAGTAATAGACCAACAAGCTCCCAATTCAACCACTTTCCTGTTCTTCATCAAACCTTTCCAAATCCAAGAAGATTGAGGGCTGACCTTGGCATCCAAAAAAGAAGTACCATTTTGGAGGTATTTTCCTTTAAGGGCTTGAACCCATAGCAGAGGTTCATTGAGAACCATTTTCCAACTCAGCCGGGCAAGGAGAGATTTGTTGATGAATTCCATAGAGCAAATACCAAGACCACCCAAGGCTTTTGGTTGGCAAATACTGTCCCAAGATAAAAAAGTAAGGTTATGCTTCTTGTCTTGAGGAAAGCCCCACCAAAACTTCCTTAGAATTGAATTGATCTCAGAACAAAAATTCTTTGGAAGAAGAAAAATAGACATTATGTAGGAAGGAATAGCATTTGCAACAGATTTGATCAGAGTAGTTCTGGCTGCCTGAGAAAGTAGTCTGGCTTTCCAGCCAGTAACTTTGGCAAAAATCCTCTCCTTGAGCTCAATAAGGGAGTCACTTTTCTTCCTATCAAAGAAAAGAGGGAGCCCCAAATACTTAGCTCTGGCTGGAATAGGAGGCAATCTGAGAATATGATTGATGGATGCTTTGATGGTTGGCTTGCAGTTTCTGCTATAAAAAATTGCTGACTTAGAAAAATTTATACATTGTCCAGACCAATGAGAATAGGTGTTGAGACAATTGAGGATAATAGACGCTTCATCACTATTAGCCCTAGAGAAGATCATAACATCATCAGCAAACAACAAATGAGAAATAGGCGGGCTCAATCTTGCAATTTTAATACCATGAAGGGAGCCCAACATTTCTTCTCTCAACAAGAGTCTGGATAAAATTTCAGATCCTAGGATAAAGAGAAAAGGAGAGAGAGGATCTCCTTGTCTTAATCCACGGGAAGGCTGAAAGTTACCAAAAGGGGCACCATCCAGTAGAATGGAAAAAGAGGACGTCGTAAGACATTGACTGATCCAATTAATCCATTTTGGATGGAAGCCGAGCAAGGAGAAAATTTTTAGGAGAAAATTCCATTCCATGGAGTCAAAAGCTTTCTCCATATCAAGCTTCAATGCCATAAGTCCACCATTCCCTTTTTTCTGTTTCATAGAATGGAAAACCTCATGTGCAAGAATGGTGTTGTCATGGATGGACCTCCCTTTCAAAAAAGCGGATTGAGTTGGGGAGACAATCTTATGAAGGAGAGGTTTGAGTTTATTGGACAAGATTTTAGAAATAATCTTGTAGTTGAAGTTGATGAGACTAATAGGCCTAAAATGGTTCACCAAAGAAGGATTCTCCACCTTAGGGATTAGAGCAATATTGGTATGATTAAAAGCTTTGAGCATAAAACCTCCCCTGAAAAAAGATTGAACAGAAGCAATAACACTGATCTTCACTATGGGCCAGTAAGATTTATAAAAAAGGCCAGTCATTCCATCAGGACCAGGAGCTTTATTAAGGCCAAGGTCTGAGATGGCTGAAAAAATTTCACACTCATCAGGAATGGAACACAAAAGCTCATTCTCTTCTACAGTAACAACAGAATCTACTAAATCAGTAAGGCCTTGATCAAGAGTGGCATTAGTAGTGGAGAACAGAGAATTGAAATGGTTAACCAAATGAGAGCCAATAAGATTCCTACCTATAATTCTGGAGCCATCAACAGAAGACAAACAAGAGATGGAATTATACCTTCTTCTGCATGTAGTGGAAGCATGGAAGAATTTGGTATTGAGGTCTGTACAGGATAACCACAGCTCTCTGGATTTTTGTTTCCACAGTACTTCCTCTCTCAGAAGTTGCTCCTGCAAAGCCTCTTGAAGAGAAGATTCCCTTGCCACATTAGCCAACGAGTGAGGGCTAGCTTGAATACCATTGATTTCAGCCATCAGTATCTTTATCTGAGTTTGAATGTGCCCAAAATGATGTGTATTCCAGTGTTTTAGAGCAGCCTTTGTATTATTCCACTTTCTGCTCAAAGAGAAAGCTGGAGAACCTTCCACATCTGTCAGCCAAGCCTCAGCCACTACACCATGACTAGAACGGTCACGTGTCCAGAATGCTTCAAAACGAAAAGGTTTGGGAATATTTTGGTAGGAACCAGCAGAGGATAGCAAAATAGGACAGTGGTCTGAATTAGAAGCCAAAAGATGATTAATCAGAGAATTGGGATAAAGATGAACCCAACCTTGATTAGCCAAACCACGGTCAATCCTCTCTCTAATATTGTTCCTGCCTAAACGATGATTGCTCCAAGTGAACTTATTTCCAACAAAGCCCAAGTCAACTAAAGCATTAGAGTGTACAAAATCAACAAAATCAAAGTGGGAGGGAGACCCAAAACTTCGACCACCTCTTTTGTCTGCAGAAGACAGAATTGCATTGAAATCACCCAAGAGAAGCCAAGGTCCATCGAAAGAGGAACCCACTCTTGTAAGATTAGTCCAAAAAGTGTTACGATCCTGTAAGGAATGAGGAGCGTAGACACATGAAATCAACCAAGAACACGGGGAGGGATCAGAAACCACACGACAGGAAATTTGATTTTGATCCAGATAGATAGGCTCCAAAGAGAAACCCGGCTTCCAAGTCACAAAGAGACCTCCTCTACAACGAACTGGAGGGACTTGCAACCAAGAAGAAAAACCCATGCGAAAGAGAGAATTCCAATAACGGGAAGACAACACCATAGTCTCTGAGAGAAACAGCACATCAGGTCTATTGATCCTGATGAGAGCTCGTAAAGTACGAATTGTCGGGGCACAAGCCAATCCCCGACAATTCCAGGCCATCACCTTCATGGGGGGGAAGGGGGCAGGGAGAAACCTGCAGCCCCGCTTGAGTTGGTAGCATTAAAATCCTCATCTTCAGTAGCACAAAGTGGAGGAGCAGAGAGCAACTTGGGTTTCTTGGAAGAACTGGATTCCTGGTTGATAGAAGGGATAGAAGGGTTTATGGATTTAGTGTAAGGGTGGAAACGTTTTTTGGAGGTGACAGTAGAAGGGTATTTTGGTGGTTTAGGAGGTGGAGGGTGACTGGGTGTTCTAGAAGGGGAGTGCGACGTGGCTTTTGGGAAATGGTTTGAGGAATTGGTAACGTGGCATTGGAGGGGGAAGAAATTAAGTTTCTGGTTGGAGGAGAACTAGATTGGTTAAGTGGGCATTGTTGGCACGAGGGGCTGTTTGGGTTAGAAGTATTGGGCCACGAGCTGTTGGGAAAGTCAAGCTGCAGGTTGTTTAGTGTGGTGAGTTGGGAAAACATTAATTGGGATGCGATGGGGTTCAGCTGAAAATTGACAAGGGGAGACTTTTCCATCAAGACAGCCATAGGAGAAGGACCGGGGTTCAATGCAGGTGAGTTGGTGGAAGAAACGTGTTGAGCCAGAGAAAGACTACTGACCTGAACAGTGCTGAGTTGAAGAGAGCCACTCGTTTCTACGGGCTGGTTTGACTCAGTGGAAAGATTGGGCTGAGCACAAGAACTAGAACCAGAGGCTGCCATGGACACTGCTGGTTTCCTAGAAGAAGATAATAGTTCCACACGATTAACATGAGGAGAGCTAGCTTTGAGTTTGGGGCCGAACCTTCCAGTGATAAGTGGGCGAGGAACTATAGGACAAGAAGCAGATAAATGCCCTAATCTTCCACAAGCATAACAGAATTCTGAAAGACGCTCAAACTGATAAGTAATCTCAGCAGGAGGCTTGTGAGCTCGCTGAAGAAGAAACCCAGTTGGCAGAGGTTCATTCAAAGGAAGAAGAACACGGATACGCAAGAAACTTGTCCTATTTGGTTTCAGATTTTCAGAGTTATCAACATGCACTAGGCCACCCAAACTTTCAGCAATAATAGTGGCGTTAGCAAAATTCATACGGTCAAGTGGAAGACCATGCACTTGCACCCAAATGGCTGCTTTAGAGAAATCCACTTCTGCATAAGTTTCATCATTCTCCCATCTTTTCAAGAACAACGGAGTTCCCTTGATATTCCAAGGGGAACTATTCAGGACCCTAGCAAGGTCATCCTTATCCTCAAAGGTGAAAACCATTTTATTATCTTCTTTGTCTTCTGAGATGAAGGGCTTCAAGAGCTGCCAAGCTTGAAGGATATTGACCTTAATAGCAGATTTCGAAAAAGGTTTGAGGGAGATGATCTTTCCCACCAAAGTGAGAGAGGGTGGAGGGGGGACGTCATATGTGGGTTCAACAAGGTTTGGGGTGGTGTCGTCAGAACATTGGAGAGCATTAGTGTGGGCTATGAGATGGTTTAATTCTTGGTTGAGAGTATCCATGATTAAATTCTTGATTAACAGGATAGGATGTGATCGGAGATTGAGTAGAGATGGAGGAGGAGAATCAGGAAGGGGAAAGGTGAACAGGGTTCAAGAGGACTCTACGAGAGAGGTGGAGTTTTTTTTTTTTAACATGTAGTTTAGTTCTTATTGATCCCAAAGAAACTCCTCTTATCAAAGATTGAGAAGTGAAGGTAAAATCCAAAATAGGGCCAATAAATAAATAAATGTTTTGGAGTCCAGGTTTGGATGAAGGCTTTTTTCGTCGCATGACAGTTGGCACTATAGCTACCTCTTCACATGGACATGGTGGCACTCTATCCACCTGTATTGATTTTGCATTTTTCCTTTGAAATTAAGACAAATTGGAAATTTGGAAGCATGCTGCCAGCGAAACGGTATATTAACCAATACATTGCAAATTTTTCCAGAAAATATCCGACTTATATCCGATAACCCATATAACACATGACCAAAGCAAATTTCTAAAGGCCCTCTTGTACAAAGAGACACAAGACTTTGTCCCTCATTATATCCATAAGTAGGACGAAAACTTCCCTAAGACTCTTGAGCCGCATTGGAGAGAAGATCTTTGATCGTCAATTGTGAAAAAATTACTATCGACAAAGGGGAGTCAGCATGGCCGTTCTGAGTTTGCCTACATTTGATCTGTGGGCATATATTTGCTGTTTCAAAGATTGCTTCATTACTTCACAGCTGACTCTTTGAGAAAATTGGGGAAAGCAGCTTCTCCAACTCCACCAAACTGAAATACAATTAAAATAATTAGTAAGCACACTGCATCTAGCAATATGAAACATAACAAAAGTTTGCTACATAAGACGCAAATTAACAAGAAAAACTTCATAAGCAGCTTACATCTCAAATTTGCGATAGGCTTCCTTTCTTTTTGTCATGTACACATCACCATCTTTAGGTAAATTGCTTACCGCACTGTCTGCAAAAATTAGATGGAAAAGAACAAGGGAAATGGAAGGTGAGGAGTTTGGAAAATATAGAGTCAAAGAACATATATCTTGAAAGAGAACAGCAGTTAGCTTGTCAACCCACCCAGAGAACATTTACAACAAGATTTTAAACATCTCAATGCTTGAAGATTAGCAAATTTTTGTCAAAGCAACCATGGTAGCAACATAAAGATGCTTCTAATTGGTATATATAATGACTGAAGATAGCTGTCGTTGGTTAACCCAATCAATTAATAGATGCTTGCAAGTATGATGGTCCTAATGATTCACCTGCATGTATTTCTGACCAGACAATTGTTTTAGTATAACATCTAACTACAATCTAAAGAGCTGTCAGGGGAGTAGAACAAATATAGATCATAATGATCCATTTAATAATGTGCCAAACATTTTGATCTTAAACAAAAGAAGAAATAAAACTAAATATGCCAAAACTACTACTACTACTACTACTAAGTTATGAGAATTATTAAATGTGCAACTGACAAAGGAAATTAGCCATAAAAAGAACAATCAAGGCTCCGCTTAATAGATGTCCTCCAGATAACAACCATGAAGGAGAGAGACAGAGAACCAGTCTTGTAAAAGAAAAGTTCAAAACAAACGCACACACGCACTCAAACTATTTCCAAAGCAGGAGACAAGGAGGCCATTGTGGACATCCCATGAAGGCAGAACCATTGCATTGTATTTACACAACATTTATAATGTGCGCATTTATACTTGTAGCATTTGAGCTTAAGTTTTTCCTTTTAGAAAGGCCACTTTAAAGAATTATTGGAGTGGCATTTTGAAATTTAGAGCTTGTTTATTACTTCATTTCTTTTCCTTTTTCTTGTTTTTGGTGATGACTCCATTTTCTACTGTGCCATCACTGCAGAGGATGGAATTTTGCCACGAGGTGCTCTGGAAAGCACACATAAGTGAATCTATTTCTATTAAACCTCCAAGCATAATACCCAAAAACAATAAGGAAGTCACTCTAAAGGAGACATACATGGAAGCGCCGCTGGTTGTTTCATCACCACGGTCCTGCGAACCTTTAGAGAAGTTTCTTTGTTTTGCTGCTGCCCACCCTGTTCAAGTAAACCAGTAGCATTAAGTAAGCATAAAGCAGTAATAGATGCACAACAGTCAAGTACAAGTAATAAGGGGGAAGACATCAATCTCCAAGGCCAAAGTTTATGGAAGCATCCAATATTTCTGAACTAATATCCCTTTGAGACCACAAACACAATAGGGGAAGAAAAGGTGAGGCAAAATCTCACTCTATAGCTGGTCAAACTCCTAATACCATAACAACATCTCCAAATGTTTCAGGTACCAAAAGGACACTAACAATTCCAATGATGATGATGAGAATCGATACAAGAAAGTATTTGATACCATCTTCTTTTCTTTTCTCTTCAATATCTTTATATGGCACTTTTTGATGTAGTGCATCAAATGATATCGGGAATGCCGAGAGCACAACTGTTCTTGGACATCCGGATTCGCAATCAGCCAGTCAGAAATTTCTTTAGACTTCACCACCTCGTTTTGATTCAAAGATTCTAACCAAATATACACCGGTCGCCATTGATCAGTACGTTGAAATCGATACGGTGGATTCTCACTATCGAACTGACTCGCTTCTTTTTCCTGCCATAAGAGAGATGGCAAATAACATTATTACAATATACTTGAAGAAACGAATTTTTGAAAATATTAATTAACTTTGCCTTTCGGCTTTCAGTACTAAGGACATAAAATCAAAATTATTCCAAGTGCTTAAAATATTTAAATTAATTTCGTTAAATTGTATCCCTAAGCATACATATAATTCCAAATCTGGAAAATAAACAGCTCGAAATTAAAAGAAATAGTAAAAATAGTGGTACCTGAAAGGGGAGTCTCATGCAATTCTGGATGGAAATGAGCCTCTGGCAGAGATCTGCGCGAGGCATGGATCTGATTCCTTCGGGAAGAGAACCGTGGTTGGCGTCGATCCAGGCTTCGACCTCGTCCATGGAGACCGCTTTGGCCTCGGGGAACGAGCAGAGCCAGGCGCGAGCCATGGTCTCCCATTCCTGGGACTGCTGGTCGCTCTGCTCGTTAGGGTTTTGATCGGCGGTCGAAGGCCCGTGATCTTCGTCTAGGGTTTGTTCCGTGGAGTTGGACATTGTTTGTGCCGCGAAAGAAGTTCGTTTTCACTACGGCTTTAAAAAACAAAAAAGTTACTGAGAATTATTGCGTCGAAAGTGTCGCATTAAGTTATATAGAAGTCCCATCCGGTTGAAAGTCACTATTACCGTCCGCACCTTTGATTTTGAAAACTTAATTATTTTAAATTATTAAGCTGATAAAAATAAATAAATTTAATCACTTAATCATTAATTTAACATATATTTTTATCTAAAATTTTTAACTAAATTTTTTTTTTTTTTCTATTTTACTTAATGGCTTTTCAAATCACTCTTTATTTTATTTTATTTTATTATTTATTTTTTCTAAGGATCGTATTTTTTAAACAATTATATCTTGTAATGGTCATATTTTTTTTAAAAAAAGTCAAATTATTCAACAGTCATATTTTCCACTTTATGTTTTCATCTTTTAATGGTCATATTATTCCCTTCTAATACCATTTATAGAGAATTTATTTTGAGGAAATCACTAATTCGACTTATTTAGTATTAATCAATTCATAGCAATAAAAATTAGAGTGCAGAAAAAACAACTCTTGATTATAATTAGAATAGCTTAATTGGTGTCCTTAAATATTGTCAAAAACACCCATAACATTCTTTTATAGATGCATTACAAAAATAATCTTGAACGGCCACACCTACAAACTCATACGTCAACAAGTTGTACAAGAATTATATATCTAAGAAATTTCAATCTTCATATACAAAAAAACTGTTCACCATCCATGAAGTCCGAATGAAAAGCAACAATACCTTAAATTGAGATTAATTTAGCCCTTCATATCTTCAGGGCCATGCTAACTACAAAACTCTAATTACTAAACAAATTAAAAAAAGATAAAATGGGCGGAAGGAAAAACTACATGATCACACTTGAGTGCCAAAATTGTTTCTTTTTCCCGAAACTAAAAATGGTTGCAAAATTTATCTAATAAATAAACTTGGCTTCATAGTTGCACTACAAGCAAGCTATCTAGTCTTGTGAGCTTTGGACAGCTTCTTCCTTCTTTTTTTCACAGCCTTGTTTACTTTATTCCGGCGAGCCTCCCTCTTCTCCTCCTTGACTTTCTTTTTGTTCTCTTTTCTAGCAGCTTTCTTATCTGCGAGAGTTTCTGCTTCAGATTGAGATGAGAAACTCGCTTCGGAATCGCTTGAGTTCTCTTCGTCTTCGACTGCTTGAGACTCCGTTATATTCTCAGAAGGATTAGAATGAGCAGCTGGATTAATAGATGACCCATCAGAAGGGTCTACTGGCTGTTCAGCTGGAGACTGCTGAGCTCTTGAAAGAACGTCCTTCAGTCCTGTGATAGTCTGGTAATACATATCTTTAGTGTCCTGGCCGCTGGTTATCCTTTGTACATCCTCCTCGACATTCTTCACATGTTCTAGCGTCTTTGGGATGAATGACTGTAAAATAACACCAGAAAATGAAAAACACTCAACAATTTATGAGCAATCAAAATCTATCAGTTGTACAGAGACAAACACCCACTTCAAGTATCAATCTTGAACCCAATTTAGGGGATCTTAAAATTTGCCATGAAAAGGGGATAGATGATGAAAAGAAACTCCTAGAACATAATGCCACTGCCACACAGTTTTTTTTTTTTAGGGGGGGGGGTGTTGGGGCCAGGGAGGGATAAGAAACTGTTACCTGCACAAACACATGGTCTGCAATTTCATCCTCCACAGATATGTCTCCTCTGGCCAAAATTTTTTGTTGCACCTGAAACGAGTTGAAAGCAGTCTCAATAAAAATATCCTGAAGTCCATCAGAAAATTTGAGAGTATAAATTACCAAACCTCTTCCAGATAACTGTCCACAGCCTCCTCAGCAATAGAAGGATCAACTATAAAATCAAAGAGTTCGCGTTTCGTCATAACAGCTACACCATGTTTTCTAAAGAAATCCTGCATGCCACCAAAGCTTAGTTAACTCATACTGCTGACTACAAGCACTTTTAGTTTGATATTTTTGGTTTCAGAGAACGTACATAAATATGGACACAATCTTGACGTAGGAATTCAAGGGCATGAGGGTGATCAAGATCAACCGACTGAGAGACATCTATAATATACAAGTGACCCTGCAAATAAAGAAGAAAATAAATCAAAATGTCCACAAATTACGCATGGAATCAATTCAATATTAGCGCCCCCCCCCAAAAAAAAAAAAAAGCGCACACAAATATAATTGGGGCTCACCTCAAAATAAAGTACGTTATATTCACTGAGATCTCCATGCACCAGTTTACACTTCTGATATAATGTCCGCATTGCAATAATCATCTGAAAAAAGCAATGCCAAGAAGATATTTTGATCATTTCAACAAGACAGCAAATTATGACACTAAGCCCCTTACACTTGCCGAAGAAAGCTATAATAGAAGCATTTGTTGTTGATGCGTAAACCAATACCAAATTTGTTAAAAAATAAAAGTATAATTTCGTAAGATTAAGCATATCAAAAGACAGACGATTTTATATAACTAAAAAATCTCTTTATCTAGG
>NC_081543.1:532714-537357 GCF_901000735.1 Corylus avellana
TTACTTGGAACTGGGTTTGCAGCAGTAAAACAAATAAACTTCTCTGGGGGTTTGCCGGACCGTGTTCATCTTCTTCGCTTAGCTTTTGCTATTGTCTTTGCATCTTTACTTTAAACCGGCCCTTGCTGCTCCTGAGGCTATTGCCATCACACCTAATAAATTTGACCAAATATATAAATTTAGCTATTTATGTACTATAGTAAATAAAACCTTCAAATGAGAGGAGAGGGCCATGACTATCGATCACTCATCACCTCCCTCCATCTCTAGGCCCACGTGTTTCCTTCTCATGTTATAAGTATTCAACAACAATTCTTTTTATTCAAAACATTGCATGGATTATAACAAAATATAACTAATCATATTTTTATTTTATAATTATTTCACAGTAATAATGTAATGGTCTCAACTAATCATTGAATTAATCTTAATTAAGAGAAAAAATAAATAAATAAAGAATTGTTGTAACGTTATACTAGTATTGCGAGATATTTATCACATAAAATTAAAATTTCTAAGATTATTCATAAGATAATGCTAAAATAGTCCACAATAATATTGTAATGGTGAACTTTTATGCTTTCTTTTTCAGCTTAAAACTCCACCAGGCTAAAAAGTTGAAGATATTTCCCGCAAATGGGGTGCTCAGTCAAAGCAAAAATGGGTGTCCAGTCAAAGACATCACCCATCGAGCCGTAGATCCTGATGTTAATGTTGTGTGAAGCTTAAGTTTTCTTTTTATCTTATTTTTTTCATGAGCTAGCCTTAAGATTTCTTTTTAACGTTGTTTCTTTCGAAGTTAAAGGGCTCCGCAAATTGATTTCTATTTTTGTTTCTGAAAATTATTTTTGAGAACAAAAATAAAAAATAGTTTTCTGTTTTTTTTTTTTTTTTTTTTTTTAAAAAAAAAGAATGTTTGGCAAACTATTTATGAGAACATTCTTTGAAAACAATTTTGAAAATTTGCAACAATTTCATTTCAACAATACCAAAAAAATATGCTGGATCTGAGACCAAAAACAAAATCAATCAAAATGGTATATATTTGTATGTGTATGTATAATATTCTTATTGAGAGTAATGCCAAGCAAATCACGGACGCAATTCAGTCACGAACAAGAAATGAGAGTAGCTTTGGTTAACTAGTCCCCAAGAGGTGGCTTAATCGGCTGAGACTACGCCTAATGAATCGAAGATCACTAGTTTGAATCTTACCATGTCAAAAAAAAAAAAAAAAAGCTAGTGACGTCCGCTTCATAAAGCGTGGTCTCCAGCCAATTGAGCTATCCCTTAGGGACGATTGATATATCATTTGATTGCCTTTTATAGACAAAATAAGTCCTTGTAACAAAAAACAACATATCCACTTTCCAATTTGTACAAACACAACTAGACTTTATCCCTCATTATATCTACAAGCAGGACTGAAACTTCCCTAAGACTTTTGAGCCGCATCGGAGAGAAGATCTTTGGTCGTCAGTCATGAAAAATTATCATTAACAAAGGAGAATTAGCGTGGCCCTTCTGAATTTGCGTACATTCATATGTGGGCATACATTTGCCCTTTCTTCATTACTCTACATCTGACCCTTTGAGAAAACTGGGGAAAGCAGCTTCTCTAACTCCACCAAACTGAAACCCAGTAAACATATATATGATTAGGAGTAATGATAAAAGGAAAATTCATGTCAAACTTGATATAATTTTTAAATATATATAGAGGCAAAAAACAAAACAAAATTGATATATATATATATATATATATATATATATAGCAAGAGGGCTTTGCTCTATTCATATGCTTGGTGAAGGAGAGAGCGACGTCGTTTGGGGAGCAATTAACATGAACATTAATTGAATGGAAGTATAAATCCCAATCCGCTTGGCTAGCCGACCCCATCACTTCCAAAGTTTCAATGCGGGGCCACTTTCAAGCCTCAGCACTTGATGCGCACTTTAGTTTGGTTGGTATCGCCTCGCCTTTTGGAACCAAAAGGCGAGGCCGAATATATATATATATGGATAGTGCAGGTCTGGGAATGGAGGTTGAATGTGGGCATGTCGAACTCTGTAATATGCAACCAAGGAAGATGCCGGGAGAAGGCCATGTATTCTTGTTTGTTTCAATATGTTTTTGGTTTTCAAACGTTTGCACTCTATATATCCTCGTTATAAAATTTCATCATTTACATGTAATCAGCAGGGCCTATTGCTTCTTTATATACCATCATCATTTTTCTTTTTCTTTTTCTTTTTCTTTTTCTTTTTAATTTGGGTAGAATTGATTTGAAACTCACTTTACTAACTTGGTATCTAATATCTTCTTGGTATGTCTTTGCCCACATTGATTGAGATATGTCGTAAACTGACTGTTTGTGACGTGTATAATTGATTCGTTGAATGTTTAAAATGTTGTTACTCAAGGATTAATTTGGTTGTGCATGACAAATTGATCTTTTTTGTGACTGGATGTTGTTATGGTATTAGGAGTTCTGGAGTTGGACCAGCTATAAAATGAGATTGTTGCCTCACCTTTTCTTCCCCTTAGAACTTAATCTAAGCTAATACATCCTAAATCTTAATTTGAGGTCAGAATGGTCATTTTTTTCCAGACAATTGACCATTCGTTTATCGTGCCCGTTCTCGAATCGGAAGCAAAGGTTTTCTAATCATATTCAACTTTTGACCTTTAATCTCAAAGGATATATAGCTACTGTTCTGTTTCTGTTTGTTTTTGTTTGAATATATGTTTTCATGTTAGGTTGATAGCTTATTAAAATTTACCATTTAAATTTGATTGATTACCTTATATGTATTCACTCCTATTATCCTATGCCCCCTATAATAAGATGGTTTCTAGTGTAATTCAACCAACCAAATTGAATAAGAGCATAATGGCCATTTTCTATTGGTGGATCTGGCCCTTTTTAGTGGTAGACATAAGTGTCTAATATCAAACCACTCCAATTTTTTTATTTTTTATTTATTTTTATTTTTTATTATTTATTTATTATTATTATTTTTTTAAAAAAAAAAAAAAATTGTGTCTCTATTCTCTCTTGTTGCTTCCACTATTCTTCCTTATTTTATATTTTACATAAATTTCTGCAAATTTTTTTTCCCACCTATTTGGTGGTTCCTCTGTAGTAGTTGTAGTTATAGATGGTCAATCAATTTGATGAATTTTTATGTTTTCTTCCTATATATACGGCATTGGTGTTTTAAACTATTTTTCGAGCTAGTTGATTTGATATCCAGGGATTATATGTTTCTTTATTGGGTTTGGAGAAAATAAAAGGAAAAAGCGAGTACTACGGTGTTGGAATTCTTGTGTACTGCGTAGTTGTTGTTTTACCCTGGTGGAATGCTTCTGTTAAGTCCTGTTTTATGCATGAAAATAAACTCTATTTTGGCGACCAAAAACAGAGGAGGAAAGGAGCCATAAACTGTTGTGCATCTATTACTGCTTTATGATTAGTTAGTTAATGCTACTGCTTTACTTGGAACTGGGTTTGCAGCAGTAAAACAAATAAACTTCTCTGGGGGTTTGCCGGACCGTGTTCATCTTCTTCGCTTAGCTTTTGCTATTGTCTTTGCATCTTTACTTTAAACCGGCCCTTGCTGCTCCTGAGGCTATTGCCATCACACCTAATAAATTTGACCAAATATATAAATTTAGCTATTTATGTACTATAGTAAATAAAACCTTCAAATGAGAGGAGAGGGCCATGACTATCGATCACTCATCACCTCCCTCCATCTCTAGGCCCACGTGTTTCCTTCTCATGTTATAAGTATTCAACAACAATTCTTTTTATTCAAAACATTGCATGGATTATAACAAAATATAACTAATCATATTTTTATTTTATAATTATTTCACAGTAATAATGTAATGGTCTCAACTAATCATTGAATTAATCTTAATTAAGAGAAAAATAAATAAATAAAGAATTGTTGTAACGTTATACTAGTATTGCGAGATATTTATCACATAAAATTAAAATTTCTAAGATTATTCATAAGATAATTCTAAAATAGTCCACAATAATATTGTAATGGTGAACTTTTATGCTTTCTTTTTCAGCTTAAAACTCCACCAGGCTAAAAAGTTGAAGATATTTCCCGCAAATGGGGTGCTCAGTCAAAGCAAAAATGGGTGTCCAGTCAAAGACATCACCCATCGAGCCGTAGATCCTGATGTTAATGTTGTGTGAAGCTTAAGTTTTCTTTTTATCTTATTTTTTTCATGAGCTAGCCTTAAGATTTCTTTTTAACGTTGTTTCTTTCGAAGTTAAAGGGCTCCGCAAATTGATTTCTATTTTTGTTTCTGAAAATTATTTTTGAGAACAAAAATAAAAAATAGTTTTCTGTTTTTTTTTTTTTTTTTTTTTTTAAAAAAAAAGAATGTTTGGCAAACTATTTATGAGAACATTCTTTGAAAACAATTTTGAAAATTTGCAACAATTTCATTTCAACAATACCAAAAAAATATGCTGGATCTGAGACCAAAAACAAAATCAATCAAAATGGTATATATTTGTATGTGTATGTATAATATTCTTATTGAGAGTAATGCCAAGCAAATCACGGACGCAATTCAGTCACGAACAAGAAATGAGAGTAGCTTTGGTTAACTAGTC
>NC_081543.1:537377-545559 GCF_901000735.1 Corylus avellana
AAAAAAAAAAAAAAAAAAGCTTTGGCCAACTAGTGGAAGATATTTTCGTTATGGTTGAATTTATTCCTAATTGGCAGATTTCCCATGTAAGTAGGGAAGCAAATAAGGCGGCCCATGGTTTAGCTAGGGCGGCAATTAGACAGGTCTTTGATACTACTTGGTGAGAGGATTATCCATCATCTGTCAGTGACATTGTTAGCCTTATTAAAAAATATTTTGGGCCTTAAAAGAATTTTTTTTGGGCCTTAAAAATCTGGGGTTTTAGGCGTCGGCCTAACTCGCCTAGCGGTTGGGCCAGCCCTGTCTCTGTCTCATTCTTCCGCTCTCAATATATTCAACAATATATTTAACACATAACAATAATACGAGGGACACTTGTATTTGAATTTGATTCAAGTGAAAGGTTTTCACTTTGGGGGTTAATAGGTTGATGCATGAAGCAAGAGAGGTTGGTTAACAGGAAAGGAAAGATGCAAAGACAATAGCAAAAGCTAAGCGAGGAAGATGAACATGGTCCAGCAAACCTCCGGAGAAGTTTCTTTGTTTTACTGCTGCAAACTCTGTTCCAAGTAAAGCAGTAATAGATGCACAACAGTTTATGGCTCCTTTCCTCCTCTGTTTTGGGTCGCCAAAATAGAGCCTATTTTCATGCACAAAACAGGACTTAACAGAAGAATTCCACCACTGTAGTACTCTTTCTCAGCTTTTTCCTTTCATTTTCTCCAAAGCCAATAAAGAAGCATATAATCCCTGAATAGTTTAAAACTAGCTCGAAAAATAGTTTAAAACACCAAATAGGTGGGAAAAAAAAAAAAAAAAAAAAATTCATACAAAAGTTGTATATAGGAAGACAACATACAAAATTCATCAAATTGATTGACCATCTTTAACTACAACTATTTCAGACGAATCACCAAATAGGTGGGGAAAAAAAATGCACAAGAAAAACTGCAGAAATTTATGTAAAATATAAAATAAGGAAGAATAGTGGAAGCAAAAAGAGAGAAAAAAAAATAAAAATAAAAATAAACCTTTGTATTAGACGCCTATGCCTACCACTAAAAAGGGCTAGATTCACCAATAAAAAAGGCCATTATGCTCTAATTCAATTTGGTTGGTTGAATTACACTAGAAACCATCTTATTATAGGGGAAATAGGATAATAAGAGTGAATATGTATAGGGTAATCAATCAAATTTAAATGGTAAATTTTAATAAGCTATAAACATAATATGAAAACATATATTCAAACAAAAACAAACAGAAACAGAAAAGTAGCTATATATCCTCTGAGGGTACTGAAGGTCGAATATGATTGGTGAACCTCAGCTTCCAATCCGAGAATGGGCCTGATAAACTAATGGTCGATTGTTTGGAAAAATGACTATTCTAACCTCTGATTAGATTTAGGATGTATTAACTTAGATTTAGTTCTAAGGGGAAGAAAAGGTGAGGCAAAAATCTCATTTTATAGCTGCTCGAACTCCTAATACCATAACATCCAGACACAAAAAAAAAGACCAATTTGTCATGCACAACCAAATTAGTTCTTGAGTAACAACAATTAAAACAGCCCACTTATAGTAAGACGAGAATCTATTAAAAAAGAAGAAGAGAGAATCTAACATCCAACTAATTAATCAGTTATACACGTCACAAGCTAGTCAGTTTACGAGATATGTCAATCAATGTGGGAAAAGATATTCCAAGAAGATACTAATACCAAGTTAGTAAAGTGAGTTTCAAATCAATTCTACCCAAAAAAAGAAAAAGAAAAATGCAGATGTTATATAAAGAAGCAATAGGCCTGATGGTTACATGTAAATGAGGAAATTTTATAACGAGGATATATAGAGTGCAAAAGTTTGAAAACCAAAAACATAATGAAACAAACAAGAATACATGTCCTTCTCCCGGCATCTTCCATGGTTGTATGCCACCAGAGTGACAACCCATAAATAACTTCCTTTAAGTCTGCCAATATGCTACAATTAATCAATTATTGCTAAATTGGGTTGGAAAAAAAAAAAAAAAATCAACTCAATCTATAAATTTGTCATGTATTTTTTAGCATGAGAAAAATACATACTTTATTAAGAAAAACGATAGTCTTAACTATCTTTCAACTATCTTAACATGTAAAAAGTACATGCTTTTATAATAAAATTTCCACAAACTCTGATAATACTATTAAAAAAAGAGTAAATTATTTATTATACTCTTATACTACTGTTATACAACTGAGATAACGTAGAAGTGAAAATCATCTATTAATAATTTTTTTTAATAGCGCTAATGCAAAGATTGATCTTTATGTATTTTCTTTGAAAAAAAATATTAAAAAAAATAATGATACTATTTAGTAAACTGTTATGTAACTACTATATAGCTTGATGACCTAATCAACCATTAGATTAGCCCTAGAAAGAAGAAGAAGAAAAAAAAAAAAAAAACTGCATCATCACGAGGTAGATTGCTTTTACAGCACTGCCAGCAAAAATTAGATAGAGAAAAGGGGGAACCCAGAGGTCGATATGCCCACATTCAACCTCCACTCCCAGTCCTGCAAACGCAAACATATCCAACCAAACGCAACCTACACAGACATGGAAGAGCATGTCTATCCAATACCCAGAAGAATCCCACCACTGTCGTTTATCTTAGCCTTTTTGTTTTTCTTTTGAACTAGATCGAAAAATAGTTCGAATTACACATTATAACTTGACCAAAAATTTCTTCCCAAATCAATGAATATAACAACAACCACAAACATGAAATTTAAAATTGACCATCTTCGACTACAATTATTTCACTGCAACCACCAAATAGATGAAAAAAATTGCATAAGGAGAAGGAACGCAAACAGCAAAAGGAGCTATAAAAATGGTAACCAAAAAGAAATTCCAATACATTTTTGCATGCCAATGTAATGTACGTCGGTTCTTCAAACCAATTGCCTCCAGATATTAGACTTACCTCATTAAATTCACTGGGATCTAGTTTGGCAGCAGAGCAGATTGATATATCATTTGATTGCCTTTTATAGACAAAATAAGTCCTTGTAACAAAAAACAACATATCCACTTTCCAATTTGTACAAACACAACAAGACTTTATCCCTCATTATATCTACAAGCAGGACTGAAACTTCCCTAAGACTTTTGAGCCGCATCGGAGAGAAGATCTTTGGTCGTCAGTCATGAAAAATTATCATTAACAAAGGAGAATTAGCGTGGCCCTTTTGAATTTGCATACATTCATCTGTGGGCATACATTTGCCCTTTTCAAGATTGCTTCATTACTCTACATCTGACCCTTTTGAGAAAACTGGGGAAAGCAGCTTCTCTAACTCCACCAAACTGAAACCCAGTAAACATATATATGATTAGGAGTAATGATAAAAGGAAAATTAATGTCAAACTTGATATAGCTTTTAAAATCATCGTTAAATTAAAATTTAATAATGATATATTACAAATCTAACGGTCATTTTAAAATGACACCGGAATTTTTTTAGGAGGATATGGGATATGATTTAGCATTACTCTATGACGTAAACACACTGCATCAAGCAATATGCAACAGAGTTCGACTTGCCCACATTCAACCTCCATTCCCAGTGCTGCACCAGCAAACGCAACCCACACAGATCGACACGGAAGAGCACGAGGACATACATATATAGTAAAACCACCAACATTAATGTTCGTCGTGTCGACTTATATTAACTACGCAGAAGAATTCCACCACTCACCACTGTACTGTAGTACTGTTTTTCTTTTTTGGTCTTTTTCCTCCAAAGCCAATAATTAAATAATCATCATATATCCCAGAATATCAAATGGACTCGAAAAAGAGTTCGAATTACACATTATAACTTTTACCAAAATTTTCTTCCCAAATCAATGAATATAATAACAACCACAAACATGAAATTTAATCACGGTCTCTATGAAGTAAAATGAACAAACGCAAACAGAGAAGGACCTATATATATATACATACCTCCGATCCGAGAGCGAAGCTTGAATGTGATCGGCGAACCTCTGTTTCCGATTCGAGAGCGGTTGAAGCGTCGACGTATAATTAAGGGCGAGAGTGAACCCCTCCATCTCCATGAGCGATCTATCCTCCATGCGGAGACTTCAAAAGCCTTCAGTTGACTTGAAAAGAAGACAAGTTTTACAAAAGTCTTGTTGAGCTATATATAATTAAAACGGAAGGGTAGTTACAGATGTCAGAATATCCTTTCATTTGGTCGGTACCACAGGTGGGCTTCTTGAATATCCAATATCCACTAACCTTTTTCAGGTTGGGCTACGATAACTCAATGTTGAAGACAGCCCACCGTACTATGATGGGCTCAACCCCACAAAATCAAACGCCTCTGGTCGTTTGATGATCCTGATTTAACTTTTTCTCTGATTTTTGAGGAAACCTTTTTTATAATTTGCTTCTTCTATTTTTGAACAATATATTTAAAGAGTCATTGCCTACTCATTGCGCCATCTCCTTTCAGAATGAAAACACTTTTATTAGATTCAACAGAAGGAAAATACAGGAACTAAATTCACGCTGCAATCGAAATGAAACACAACAAAAACCCAGAAAAATACACGCTGATCGACTTCAAAATCATACATAACAAACGCCAAACTATCAAGATTCGGTGTTTGTCTAATTTATAATTGGAGCTCCAAGAATCTGAATACACTGTTTGCGAGAGACTCCAATCATGAAGACCCTTTTTCCAGTTCCTCTCTTGCAATTCAGCTCATAAAATGTGATTCTATCTCCTTCACTTAGTTTCTTCTCTTTAGCAAAGCGGCTCCAGCCTCGAGTGAGATAAGTTTTCCCACCACTCCTACGACAACGCATTGGCCAGCGCTTCATTTGAACGTCGTAGACACTCACCCGTCTCACCGGATGACTTCCATTCGCTAGGGGGCAGAATCTGGCAGCTCGTGACTTCTTTAAATAAAGCCTGTAGCTTCGTATATCAGTTGGTGACAAAATCTTCTCAAACTCCTGTTCAGGCTCAGGCTCGTACTTGCTGTACATACATTTGGAACATACTTGTGTGTTTCCATGACCTTCACATGGAGATGGAGGCGATGCAGGATAAATCCCACTGGAGGCTGAATCTGAATCTCCTGCTGTTGCAGCCATGCCCGAATTCGAAGTTGAGCTCTCGCCTATAATTATCAAAGTGGAGGAAAAAGATCAATCTATAAAACGTCAAAACAAAGCACGTAAAAAATCTAAAAACGTTAACATAAACAATCAATAACACATCAAAAACAAAAGTTTGACAGATTCTATCTCACTGATTTCAATCATATATCAAGATATCTTTTAAAAAAAATTTGATGAAACCATGAAATTCATATAAATCTTACACAAAAATGGAACACTCTTCAATGTTTAATTCAATGTTTGATCAAAGCCATATATATAGATATAGATCCCATTCAAGGGGTGAATGGTCATTTTGCATATCCCATTACATTCAAGGGCTATCACCCCTTGTTATTGTTCATTATTCAAAGGAAGTGATTGTGACGTGTTATAAAGCTTCAGACTTGTTTGTGAGTAAATGATGTGGGACTGAGGACTCAATGGACCACACCCAGATCCTAACCGTTCAAACTGAGGGCTAGCTCCTTTGTGGGGACAAATGTGCTAAGCTTAAACGTGGCTTCGAATATGTTTTTTTTTTTTTTTTTTTGGTAATTTTTAGGGGGCGCATCAATTTCAAAGGCCAACTATCATATTATATGTAAACCCAAAAAAAAAAAAAAAAAAATCGCAAAAGAATTTGTAGAATTAAAAAAAACTTTTTACAAATTGGTCCAACTCCTAGGACCCAACTTCTAAAAAATGTGACATGTATTTCTTAGAATACGAGAAGCACTTCTTTTTTTTTTTCTTTTTTTTTCTTTTTTTTTGACAAAAACACTTCTTTTTTTTTAATAAACATCCAAAGTTTGAAGCAGTGATGGAAATTTAATAAACGTTTTTAGTTGAGGGGCCTAAATTATACATTCTTTTTAATAAACACTTTTTTAGTTGAGGGGCCTAAATTTTCCATGCTTTTTTAATAATATCATGGAAAAATATAAAAAGCCCCATCAACTAATAGCCATTTTAACAAACAAAAAAAATGCTCGATGAAGTTTAAAGTGTACTAAAATGAAAGGGTTAAATACATTATTAATACCAGAGTTTGTACATTTTTATTTTTTTTCCACCAGTAGTTTAAATACAATCATAAATGATACATGACTTACGGGAAAAGACCAACTTAGTACTTCCGTTAGGTTCCGTCACCCGTGTCATCACATAAAAATGCCACGTGTCCTAAAAAAATTAAAAATAAAATAATAAACAATATATATATATAAGGTTTTAGTTTGGGGGTGGTGGCTAGGCCACCCCATAAATTTTTAATTTTTTTTTTTAGGTTTTAGTTTTTTAATTAATTAGTTTTTTTAATATTTTTTAGGATATGTGGCATTCCTTTAGTTTAGGCTAAAGAAGGTACTTTTTTTTTTTTTTTTTTTTCAAACCGATTTTTTTAGTGTTAAAAGTACTTTTAGGTCTTTCAAACGCAATCCTAAACATGCTTTAAGTCAGGTACCGTTGACATTTATGATAGATTTTAAACCCCAGGTGAAAAAAAATAAAAATTTATAAACGCAGATATTAATATGGTATTTAACTCAAAATGATATATCAAACTACTAAAGTTATAGGACATTGACACTTTATAATTTAAGTCAACTACAGGATCTAATATTGCATTTATCACTATTTGTTATAACGTCAAAGCGATTTGTAATTTAGGCCAACTAGAATGACTAATTTTTTATTTATCCATTTTTTTTATTTAGTTTAGTTTTTATTTATCCCAAAGAAACTCCTGTTATCAAAGATTGAGAAGTGAAGGTAAAATCCAAAATAGGGCCAATAAATAAATAAATGTTTTGGAGTCCAAGTTTGGATGATGGCTTTTTTCGTCGCATGATAGTTTCAAGGTGAATGATCACGATGCGGTGTGCTTACTATATGTTAATTGGGTTTCAGTTTGGTGGAATTAGAGAAGAGTAATGCTAGAAAGATGTTTTTCTTGTATCATTTTAAATTTAATGTGATTTTTTAATATTACCATTGAATTTGAGATTATTTATTATTAAATTTTAATATATTAATAATTTTAACATCACATTTTAAAAGACAAGAGTCCTCACCTCAAAAAAAAGATAAAACGATACCGCTTCTCTCTCTTGTTTAGAGAGAGAAACTCTGGAAACCCTTAGGGTTTTTTCCTCAGCCGCCTCCTAGTGAGGTCTTTCTCTCCGCCTTGTGCGGGCTTCCCGGGGTGGAGGAAAAGGTTTTTCCTCCACTCCCCTCCCCTTCTTTGTTCCCTTTTTGCTGTATTTTTTGTTTGGGTTTCTTGTGTTTTGTTCTTTTTTTCTTGTGTAGATTCGAAGACCGCCGCTGCTCTTCTCTCCCGTCGTCGTTCATCCACCGTCCAACCCCTTGTGCCGTCCAGTCCCTCGTTTTTGGTCCTCGCCGTTCCGCCCGTCGCCCAGCCTGTTGTTGCTCAGCCTCTCGCCGCCCAGCCTCTCGCCGCCCAGCCTCTCGCCGTTCAGTCCATCCCTGTCGCCGTCCACTGCCTTGCGGAAGTTCCTGGTTGTGGATCTGGTTTTTGGGGGTTTAGATCGGGTTTTTTCAAAATCCGATCTACTCTTCCTCGCCGACCCATCCACCAATCGAGGCCTTCCACCATCCTCCCTGGCCTCCTAGCTTCCCTCTTCCGCCAGCCGATCCTCGATCAGTCCACTACTTGCCGGTGCCCGATCTGTTCTTCGGCAGGCTACCACCGCCCCTGCCCTTGTTTTTTGGTGTTCTTTGTGCTTGTTTTTGTTGTAATTTTATTTCTGTTTTACTGTAAATTTAGTTTTAGTTTGCTGTTTGTATTGTTTTTTGTGGGTTTTTATCTCCCTGCCATGACTTGGTTTGATTTTGAGGAGGAGATTGATGTTGGTGGTCGTCCTATGCCGGCTCATTTTTGATTTTCTGCAGTGCCTACTCTTCAACAGCCATTTAACAGTGGTTGTTGGTTTGCCCGCAAAGATTTCTTCACGGAGTTTCTTTGCAATTTGCACCGCCTTGTGCG
>NC_081543.1:545785-562779 GCF_901000735.1 Corylus avellana
GGGTGTAAACGAGCCGAGCTTGAGCGAGCTTCCCTTGTTTAGGCTTGGCTCATTTAAATTTTACTTGAGCTCAAGCTCGAGTCGAGCTCAAAGGCGAGCCAAAAAAATTAAGCTCGAGCTAATAATAAGTCGAGCCGAGCCAGCTCGCGAGTTGGCTCTTATATTTAATGTTTTTGTTTTTTTTTAAAAAAAAATAACTTCAAGCACTCTTAAACGGCTTAAGAAGTTAGTTTGCATATGAGTATTTGCTTAGCCTGGCTAGTCGAGTATGGAGCCTGAGTCAATACAGCAAGGCATTTGGTTTCAAAGAGAGAGGATATGCATCCTTTTATAGATAAGCAAACTTGGAGATTAATGTTTTCTTAACAATGTGGGACAAGTTAACAAGTTGCATTTAGACTGCATTGGGACAACGCCCCCTACAAAAAACTATTTTTTCAACGTCTCTCTCTCAATCCCCCTCACCAGTCACAACACATCTTCTACCTGAACTCTCATTTTTCACTCTTTCACTCTCGCTCATCAAATAGGTAGCGATAGTGTTTGGGTCTGTATGATTCTTCAATAGTTTATGCCTTTTGCAATCTCTCTCAATAGTTTCTGCTTGATTCTTCTTCCTTTCGTTTGGGTCTGCTCTAATTGAATCGAGGTCTTTTTAATGATTGCTCTCTCTCTCTCTCTTTGATCACGAAGGGTTTAGAATTTTTCATTCTCTAACGCTTAAATATAAATGCAATTTTAAGATTTTAATAATTATGAGATTTATAATTAATTATGTATTACTTAGTTTATATATATATATACACACACACACGAGCTTATACGAGCTTGCTCACGAGCCTAGCCGAGTCGAGCCGAGCTTGCTTCGTTTAATATTTGAGCTATGATTTGTGTTCATGAAGTGCTTCATTTAATATTCGAGTCGAGCATGAGCCGAGCTTATGCGAGCCGAGTCCGAACTTGCTCGCGAGACGCTTCGCTCACTTAACAGCCCTATATGCATGTAGGGCGTAGCTTACTAGCTTCCAAAAACTATAACTTGTAGAGTGGGGGCAAGTTGGGTAGATCATATGAATGACGCGTGGCAAACCTTAATTGGGTCAATATTGGCGGCACGTGGATTCAAGATAAACAATATATTAACTAGTTTTTTTTTTTCAACATCCTCGAGCTTTATTTCTTTACCAATTGGCCTGGTTGAGGTAAAAAAAAAAAAAAAAAAAAAAAATCCTTTAGTTTTTTTCAACAATTCGATTTAATTTTAAGATTTTTTTTTTATGAGAAAAAGAATAAAATGAAATTCGCATCATTTAAAAAAAAATACAGTATATGTGCAATTTTTCTTTTTGAGTGGCATTATGAACACAACAAGTTTTACTATAAAGTCACGTAGAATAAAACCATGATGAGGGTCATAGTTAGGCAAAATTATGTAACCTGAAATGAAACATATATATACAAGAACATAATTAGACGCATAGAAATTCTGAATCAAAGGGTTATACTTCATAGCCCACTGCCCGCACATAAGAAAATGGTGGATTAATTTTCAAAAGCCACGCCTTTAGAGGTGTCCCGCATAGAACATCTTTGGTTGTCAATGAGGATAAATCATTGTTAGAAAACGGGAACTCACGCATAAGCATTTACAATTAGATCTTAGAAATCTCAATGTTTGAAGACAGAATATTTGCCACTGCAACCTATTAGTATAAACAACTAATCCTTTCAGAAGGGTAAAAGAGGTCAGACAGTTACAAATTGTGTCTCTCTCCCTGATCTCTTCCACGAATTGCAGCTGTCACAGAGTTCGACATGTCCATATTGAACTTCCAATCCCAGTCCTGCACTATCAAGCTACTTGGTTCAACGTCAAAATAGACACAAACATATCCAATCAAACGCAACCCACACAGACATGGAAGAAGAGCACGTGGACATAAAAACGACATTGGTCGTCGTCGCAACATATATTAACCACGAATGTAAAACAACAGCTATCCAATACCCGGAAGAATCCCACCACAGTCGTCTATCTTAGCCTTTTTCCGTTTCTTTTTCTCCAAAGCGAATCGATAGGCATATAAATATCCCTTACTATCAAATCAACTAGATCGAAAAATAGTTGGAACTACACATTATAATTTAGCCACCCAAATCAATGAATATAATAACCACCACCACAATGCGAAAAATGGAATGCCGTGTATATAAGAAGAAAGCACACAAATTCATAAAATTGACCATCTTCAACTACAATTTTTTCACATCTACCACCAAATAGATGAAAAAAAAATTACACATGGAGATCGAACGCAAACAGCAAAAGGAGCAAATATATATATACCTTGTAAATTACACATTATAACTTGGACAGCACATATTTAATTTTGCATTTTCCCCTTGAAATCAAGACAAATTGGAAATTTGGAAACATGCTGCCAGCGGAACGGTATATTAAGCAATACATTGCAAATTTTTCCAGATAATATCCTGCTTATATCCAGTAACACATATAACACACCAAAGTAAATTTCTTAAGGCCTTTCTTGTACAAAGAGACACAAGACTTTGTCCCTCATTATATCTATAAGGACGAAAACTTCCCTAAGACTCTTGAGCCGCATTGGAGAGAAGATCTTTGGTCGTCAATTGTGAAAAAAATATTATTTACCAAAGGGGAGTCAGCATGGCCGTTCCGAGTTTGCATACATTTGATCTGTGGGCATATATTTGCTGTTTCAAGATTGCTTCATTACTTCACAGCTGACCCTTTGAGAAAATTGGGGAAAGCAACTTCTCCAACTCCACCAAACTGAAATACAATTAAAATAATTAGTAAGCACACTGCATCTAGCAATATGAAACATAACAAAAGTTTGCTACATAAGACGCAAATTAACAAGAAAAACTTCATAAGCAGCTTACATCTCAAATTTGCGATAGGCTTCCTTTCTTTTTGTCATGTACACATCACCATCTTTAGGTAAATTGCTAACCGCACTGTCTGCAAAAATTAGATGGAAAAGAACAAGGGAAATGGAAGGTGAGGAGTTTGGAAAATATAGAGTCAAAGAACATATATCTTGAAAGAGAACAGCAGTTAGCTTGTCAACCCACCCAGAGAACATTTACAACAAGATTTTATGCATCTCAATGCTTGAAGATTAGCGAATTTTTGTCA
The DNA here is from genome assembly GCF_901000735.1 of Corylus avellana. Taxonomy (NCBI): domain Eukaryota; kingdom Viridiplantae; phylum Streptophyta; class Magnoliopsida; order Fagales; family Betulaceae; genus Corylus; species Corylus avellana. Next base: position 548,970 of record NC_081543.1, read on the forward strand.
AAGCAACCATGGTAGCAACATAAAGATGCTTCTAATTGGTATATATAATGACTGAAGATAGCTGTCGTTGGTTAACCCAATCAATTAATAGATGCTTGCCAGTATGATGGTCCTAATGATTCACCTGCATGTATTTCTGACCAGACAATTGTTTTAGTATAACATCTAACTACAATCTAAAGAGCTGTCAGGGGAGTAGAACAAATATAGATCATAATGATCCATTTAATAATGTGCCAAACATTTTGATCTTAAACAAAAGAAAAAATAAAACTAAATATGCCAAAACTACTACTACTACTACTAAGTTATGAGAATTATTAAATGTGCAACTGACAAAGGAAATTAGCCATAAAAAGAACAATCAAGGCTCCGCTTAATAGATGTCCTCCAGATAACAACCATGAAGGAGAGAGACAGAGAACCAGTCTTGTAAAAGAAAAGTTCAAAACAAACGCACACACGCACTCAAACTATTTCCAAAGCAGGAGACAAGGAGGCCATTGTGGACATCCCATGAAGGCAGAACCATTGCATTGTATTTACACAACATTTATAATGTGCGCATTTATACTTGTAGCATTTGAGCTTAAGTTTTTCCTTTTAGAAAGGCCACTTTAAAGAATTCTTGGAGTGGCATTTTGAAATTTAGAGCTTGTTTATTACTTCATTTCTTTTCCTTTTTCTTGTTTTTGGTGATGACTCCATTTTCTACTGTGCCATCACTGCAGAGGATGGAATTTTGCCACGAGGTGCTCTGGAAAGCACACATAAGTGAATCTATTTCTATTAAACCTCCAAGCATAATACCCAAAAACAATAAGGAAGTCACTCTAAAGGAGACATACATGGAAGCGCCGCTGGTTGTTTCATCACCACGGTCCTGCGAACCTTTAGAGAAGTTTCTTTGTTTTGCTGCTGCCCACCCTGTTCAAGTAAACCAGTAGCATTAAGTAAGCATAAAGCAGTAATAGATGCACAACAGTCAAGTACAAGTAATAAGGGGGAAGACATCAATCTCCAAGGCCAAAGTTTATGGAAGCATCCAATATTTCTGAACTAATATCCCTTTGAGACCACAAACACAATAGGGGAAGAAAAGGTGAGGCAAAATCTCACTCTATAGCTGGTCAAACTCCTAATACCATAACAACATCTCCAAATGTTTCAGGTACCAAAAGGACACTAACAATTCCAATGATGATGATGAGAATCGATACAAGAAAGTATTTGATACCATCTTCTTTTCTTTTCTCTTCAATATCTTTATATGGCACTTTTTGATGTAGTGCATCAAATGATATCGGGAATGCCGAGAGCACAACTGTTCTTGGACATCCGGATTCGCACTCAGCCAGTCAGAAATTTCTTTAGACTTCACCACCTCGTTTTGATTCAAAGATTCTAACCAAATATACACCGGTCGCCATTGATCAGTACGTTGAAATCGATACGGTGGATTCTCACTATCGAACTGACTCGCTTCTTTTTCCTGCCATAAGAGAGATGGCAAATAACATTATTACAATATACTTGAAGAAACGAATTTTTGAAAATATTAATTAACTTTGCCTTTCGGTTTTCAGTACTAAGGACATAAAATCAAAATTATTCCAAGTGCTTAAAATATTTAAATTAATTTCGTTAAATTGTATCCCTAAGCATACATATAATTCCAAATCTGGAAAATAAACAGCTCGAAATTAAAAGAAATAGTAAAAATAGTGGTACCTGAAAGGGGAGTCTCATGCAATTCTGGATGGAAATGAGCCTCTGGCAGAGATCTGCGCGAGGCATGGATCTGATTCCTTCGGGAAGAGAACCGTGGTTGGCGTCGATCCAGGCTTCGACCTCGTCCATGGAGACCGCTTTGGCCTCGGGGAACGAGCAGAGCCAGGCGCGAGCCATGGTCTCCCATTCCTGGGACTGCTGGTCGCTCTGCTCGTTAGGGTTTTGATCGGTGGTCGAAGGCCCGTGATCTTCGTCTAGGGTTTGTTCCGTGGAGTTGGACATTGTTTGTGCCGCGAAAGAAGTTCGTTTTCACTACAGCTTTAAAAAAAAAAAAAAAAGTTACTGAGAATTACTGCGTCGAAAGTGTCGCATTAAGTTATATAGAAGTCCCATCCGGTAGAAAGTCACTATTACCGTCCGCACCTTTGATTTTGAAAACTTAATTATTTTAAATTATTAAGTCGATAAAAATAAATAAATTTAATCACTTAATCATTAATTTAACATATATTTTTATCTAAAATTTTTAATTAAATTTTTTTTTTTTTTTTTCTATTTTACTTAATGGCTATTCAAATCACTCTTTATTTTATTTTATTTTATTATTTATTTTTTCTAAGGATCGTATTTTTTAAACAATTATATCTTTTAATGGTCATATTTTTTACAAAATAAGTCAAATTATTCAACAGTCATATTTTCCACTTTATGTTTTCATCTTTTAATGGTCATATTATTCCCTTCTAATACCATTTATAGAGAATTTATTTTGAGGAAATCACTAATTCGACTTATTTAGTATTAATCAATTCATAGCAATAAAAATTAGAGTGCAGAAAAAACAACTCTTGATTATAATTAGAATAGCTTAATTGGTGTCCTTCAATTTTGTCAAAAACACCCATAACATTCTTTTATAGATGCATTACAAAAATAATCTTGAACGGCCACACCTACAAACTCATACGTCAACAAGTTGTACAAGAATTATATATCTAAGAAATTTCAATCTTCATATACAAAAAAACTGTTCACCATCCATGAAGTCCGAATGAAAAGCAACAATACCTTAAATTGAGATTAATTTAGCCCTTCATATCTTCAGGGCCATGCTAACTACAAAACTCTAATTACTAAACAAATTAAAAAAAGATAAAATGGGCGGAAGGAAAAACTACATGATCACACTTGAGTGCCAAAATTGTTTCTTTTTCCCGAAACTAAAAATGGTTGCAAAATTTATCTAATAAATAAACTTGGCTTCATAGTTGCACTACAAGCAAGCTATCTAGTCTTGTGAGCTTTGGACAGCTTCTTCCTTCTTTTTTTCACAGCCTTGTTTACTTTATTCCGGCGAGCCTCCCTCTTCTCCTCCTTGACTTTCTTTTTGTTCTCTTTTCTAGCAGCTTTCTTATCTGCGAGAGTTTCTGCTTCAGATTGAGATGAGAAGAAACTCACTTCGGAATCGCTTGAGTTCTCTTCGTCTTCGACTGCTTGAGACTCCGTTATATTCTCAGAAGGATTAGAATGAGCAGCTGGATTAATAGATGACCCATCAGAAGGGTCTACTGGCTGTTCAGCTGGAGACTGCTGAGCTCTTGAAAGAACGTCCTTCAGTCCTGTGATAGTCTGGTAATACATATCTTTAGTGTCCTGGCCGCTGGTTATCCTTTGTACATCCTCCTCGACATTCTTCACATGTTCTAGCGTCTTTGGGATGAATGACTGTAAAATAACACCAGAAAATGAAAAACACTCAACAATTTATGAGCAATCAAAATCTATCAGTTGTACAGAGACAAACACCCACTTCAAGTATCAATCTTGAACCCAATTTAGGGGATCTTAAAATTTGCCATGAAAAGGGGATAGATGATGAAAAGAAACTCCTAGAACATAATGCCACTGCCACACAGTTTTTTTTTTTTAGGGGGGTAAGTTAGCCAGGGAGGGATAAGAAACTGTTACCTGCACAAACACATGGTCTGCAATTTCATCCTCCACAGATATGTCTCCTCTGGCCAAAATTTTTTGTTGCACCTGAAACGAGTTGAAAGCAGTCTCAATAAAAATATCCTGAAGTCCATCAGAAAATTTGAGAGTATAAATTACCAAACCTCTTCCAGATAACTGTCCACAGCCTCCTCAGCAATAGAAGGATCAACTATAAAATCAAAGAGTTCGCGTTTCGTCATAACAGCTACACCATGTTTTCTAAAGAAATCCTGCATGCCACCAAAGCTTAGTTAACTCATACTGCTGACTACAAGCACTTTTAGTTTGATATTTTTGGTTTCAGAGAACGTACATAAATATGGACACAATCTTGACGTAGGAATTCAAGGGCATGAGGGTGATCAAGATCAACCGACTGAGAGACATCTATAATATACAAGTGACCCTGCAAATAAAGAAGAAAATAAATCAAAATGTCCACAAATTACGCATGGAATCAATTCAATATTAGCGCCCCCCCCCAAAAAAAAAAAAAAGCGCACACAAATATAATTGGGGCTCACCTCAAAATAAAGTACGTTATATTCACTGAGATCTCCATGCACCAGTTTACACTTCTGATATAATGTCCGCATTGCAATAATCATCTGAAAAAAGCAATGCCAAGAAGATATTTTGATCATTTCAACAAGACAGCAAATTATGACACTAAGCCCCTTACACTTGCCGAAGAAAGCTATAATAGAAGCATTTGTTGTTGATGCGTAAACCAATACCAAATTTGTTAAAAAATAAAAGTATAATTTCGTAAGATTAAGCATATCAAAAGACAGACGATTTTATATAACTAAAAAATCTCTTTATCTAGGCTGCTCCAACCAGATCTATTCAAGTGATAAACCTCACCCCACCTATACTATCAACCATCCCGCCATCATTCTAGATGACAGGTTCCACTTGACATAACTAAGTACCTATAGGTCCAAATCAACGAAAAATCCACCATCATCTTATACATCAGAGACCACTTAATAACTAATATTTTCCCCCAACATTCTAGAGAGCAGGCTCCACACTTCATAACAGAGAATTCTTGAAGAATGACTAAAAAGATATGAACACACCTCCATATAACCTTCACGTAACCTGTCAAGCGATAAGGCAGCATCCTTAAGTCGAGGTGCGGCCCAACCTGCTTTCCCTGTACAAGTACAACCACCAATAAACTTCAACAACTCTACTTTAGAAGCCCAAACTCAATTCCGTTCACAAGAGAATAAGTGAGGAGAAGAAAATAAATGAAAACGAAAAATCTTCGCGTAAACACCTTCAAATTAAAATGACTAAGAAAGTATTTAATCTGTATTGAGGATAACTGCAGGGACCCCACTTACTACTAATATATATGATTGACATGTTGGGTGGGAGCCCAATTTATTGTTCTTTGCACAAAATTCTGATTAAAAAGTCACATCCATCTAACTATATTTATTATAACACACCAATGCACACAATACCTATGAATTCCATGACCAGAACATGAAGTCTCAAAAGAATTGGAGTGGGGCACCTAATTCCCGCTGCCTTCACCCTGCAGTTCACAGTGACCATATTAAATACAATATGACAGCTCAAACAACTGAAATACATTGCTCCTCCACTAGATCTTCATACGTTTACTGAAATAAAATGTCATTTCCTCTCCAAAAACTTAAAATCCTAAAAGACTTAAAAGCATCAGGAACAATGTGTTGGTCTTACCTCATAAGGTTCCTCATCTCTTTCTCAGCCCATGTTTTCACCATTTTCCTGGGATTATGCCTGCAGTATCCATTTTTGTAACGGATGTCACCTTCGACATAACGATCTCTGTCCCTGTTATCGTTTAGATCACCAAGTTAAATTCGTTACCAAGCTACAAGCAAGAACAAAGTCTCTGAACCATGGAACTAAGCCACAAGATTATCAAGCTAAAAGGGTCACCTGGACATACTTAAATACCAGAATAGAAGTTTTATATATTTTGATTGCCAGCTCCTGACCATCAGATCTGGTTGCATGATAGACATTTGCCTGTTGAAAAAAATGATTGCAAGATAAGGACATATTACCCAACAATTCAGACTTTGTAAGAATTGAAACTGGTACGCGCTATAGGTATCAGTACAGAAATGAAAACTAGCACTGCATTACATACTTCTTTTCCAGTTGAAATACAGCCATTAATATCATGAAATACACCTCGATTCAACATCTTAAATAAAGCCATGCGAGTTCTTGGATCAATGGCCTGGAGGACAATATAAAGAGAATCAGGTAAAAGTTTATGTTTTTTGATAGTTCAAAAATGCCGATAAAGATTACAATGTTTCACCTGCTCAACAGTCGCACGGTCTGCTTTATCAGTAGTTTTAGTTTTACCAATGGCCATCTCTCGAACACTTTCACAAATTGCAGCCATCACAGAGTTTGACATTCTTACATTCAACCTCCCCTCCCACTCCTGCACTATCAATTTGACTTGGTTAAAAGTGAAAAACAGACACAAACATAATCAATCAAACACAAACCACACAAACATGGAAAAGCAGGGATTGATACATATATAGTAAAAATAATGAGATTATTAATGACTTGTATTAACAAAAAGGGTAAATTCAAATCCAAGAAATTAAGATATAATCCCTTAAAACCAAATCAACTAGCTCAAAAAATGTGTTTAAAGCACAATATAATTTGGACATCACACATTACCCTCAATTTCACCAAAATTTTCAAGGCTAAGACTATCAATTTCTTCTCCAATTTTTTTTTTTTTTTTTTTTTTTAACGAGGGACTCCTCTAAGAGAGGGTCACTTTGTGTACCCACCCCTGTTAGGTAAACTTCGGACCCGTGTAAAACGCCCCCTCTACACGAATCGGGTAATACGGGCTGGCCTCAATGAATGTTTGCACCCAAGAGGATTCGAACCTTAGAATTCATGGACTATCACAAAGATCAAGGCTCTTACCACTTGAGCCAACCCCTAAGGGTTCTTCTCAAATTAATTAGTACATTACCATGAATGTGAAACTTAATCATGGTCTCTATGAACCAAATGAGCAACTTCAAAGTGCAATTCCCTAGCACCCTATTTGGTCAACAAGATAAGCAACATTGTATATAATAAAAGAGCATAGAAATTAATCAAATTTCCCATCTTTTCCTACAATTCAAACACATTAATTGCACACAGAACGAACATACCTCCAAAGGCGAAGCTCGAATGCCAATCGCATTCGGATTGGCAAACCTCTGGTTACGATTTGAGAGCGGTTGAAGCGTCAATGTATTTGAGAGAGAGTGCATCCCACCATGAGCGTTGGGACGCCTCGAGTTGAGTGTGAAACTCCCCTCCACAGCTTCGTAGTCATCCTTGGAGTCCAACCAATCCAACGCCTCTCCTACTTCCGAGTCTAATGACCAAAGCTTTTCTTCCTCTTCTACTTCTTCCTCCTCTTTCTCTTTCTCTTCGTTAGCGGCCATTAGAGCGTTGTGTTAGGATTTTGCAATATTTTCAGTTTGTTACCTGGAAAGAAGTAAATAAATTGATTATTTTTTGGCTGTCTCAATTTCTCAAATATAGAAAAAGGGAAAATATCATTCATGGTAATAGTGCCTTTGGTTTGGCTAGTACCAAATTGGTCCTTGTAGTTTCAAAACTTATCCTGAAGGTCCTTGAGGTTTTCAAAATATCACATAAATCGAAATTTTACTTGACCGCAAGACTTAGAAAGACTTAGAAAGACTTAGAACAATAGGTGATTTCTCTAACACCATCCCAATTTGTCAAGCCCTAAAAAAATTAATGAGTGACACCGCATGACCCATTTGAGCCGTTTAGTTAACTAGTAGTGACCCGACACGTCTGATTTATTGAGTTTTTTTTTTTGCTTCTGCAACCATGAAACCACCCATATGTCAGTAACATGGCAGTGTTTTTTTTTCTTCTTTCATTTTCTCAGTAACCAAACAGAAGTTTCCTGAAAAGAAAATTGGGTTTTACTGCAAAGGACTTACGGGATTTTCGAATCAAACGGAAAGTATTGAATCAAACGACGGATAGACCGAGAGAGAGAGGGAGAGCAGCGCTGCTACGTGAGAGTAAGACCTGGAGACGACGGAGAGACAGAGAGAGGGAGTTCCGAGCCGGAGATGATGGAGTCACGGACTGTGGCCTGTGAGTGAGAGACTGTGCCGTGCAACAGAGTCACGGCAGCCGTGTTCTCTGAGCCGACAGAGACAGAGAGAGGGAGAGCGTGACGCTGTGAGAGGCGGCTGGAACTGGAAGTGGTGTGGAACATAGAAGAGTGACCCTTTATAGGTTTCGTTTTTTTGGATCCGGCTTCTGTATGCTGTAAAAGTATTGGAGGGCTCAGATTTAATCACATTTCTTTTAAGCCACACGTTGTCGTTTTTAACTAAAATTTGATTAAATTTAACTTATCATGGGTCAAGCAGTTTGACCCGTTTGACACCCGAATCCGTTTAAACTAAGTGGCTTGGCCCCTTTCTATTAAAGTGCGCACCAAACTTGGTCCCCAAGCCCAAGTTCTCCCTTTTTTTCTTTTTCTTTTTTAATGTAATAATCTGCAAGCAACTCTCTCTTTCTTTTTTCTTTCTTTTTTGTTTTTTAAAAATAACATTTAACTAGCAAAATTAAGACAACGTTGGATGAAAATCATACGTTCAACTGAAAATGGGCCAAATTTGACCCGATTCAATGTTTCTTGGACTGAACCTCAAGAAGAGGGCTGCCACTAAAGGTGGGATAATGTAAAACAGGCACACCGCGTGAGCATGCCACGCACGCCACGTGCGCTGAATCACGTCTCTTAAAGGTGGGTTGTCAAGCAGTCCACAAAGGAACTAACTTGGAGTGATGCTTGCAACAACAAGAAGAGAGCTTGAAGGCCATGACATGTGAGAGGCAGCACTGAATTCAGTTGTTTTGAAACCATTAAAGGAAAGCTTGTAACACTTGGAATTTATTGAACCTACAAATAATGAAAATATAACAAAAAATATTAATCAAATCTCGAAACATAAATATAGTAAGCGTCGTGGTCGTAATAATGTTAAGCATGAATAATTTGAAGTGTTAAAACGTCGAACATAAGACAATTTGGCTTGAAAGAGACTTTAGAAAAATTAGGATCATACCCATCCCGTTCAAATGTCAAGTCCCCCGTTCGACCAAATTCTCACAACATATGGCATCTTGAGGGAAAAGAGCAAGAAAAATCAACGGTTGATATCAAATCATACAAAATCAAGTGACCACATTAGACCGAAGAACGCGTTGTTCGAATAATAGAGGGTATTTCCAGTAATAGGATCCTCTCCATTTCAATTGAAGATGATCCATTTAGTGTAAAATGAAGGGTATAATTAAAAACACAAAACACAAATATAGTGAGTGTCACAGTCATTAAAAGGTCAAACGTAAGACAATTTGGCTCGAAAAAGACTTAAAGATTATACCCATCCCGTTTAAATGTCGAGTCCCCCGTTCAACCAAATTCTCACAACATGTGGCATTTTGAAGAAAAAGTGTGAGAAAGATCAACATTTCATATCAAATCATACAAAATTAAATGACTATGTTAAACCGAAGAACCCATTGTTCGAATAGAGGGTATCTGGTGCAGTGACATATGTCACCTATTCATTCATTAATGATGACTCCTCAAACTAAAATTTCAAAGCAATCTTGCCCCTACAGTTAAATTCCAGATTTCGCACTTGGTGACATATATCACCTATTCATTTTATTAGTTTGTCCAATATCCAATTAGTTTTATATAATTGCCCCCACCAAGAACAAGAAAAAACTAGCCATGCTTGAAAATACTTTGCCTCCCAGTACCACAATTGTGAGCATGTGGTGACTCTTCTTAAAGAAGACGCATTAATCGCACAGAGCACTCATAGCACAACTTTGGGTCAGCCGCTGGACCATTTCCCACGAGACCATTTTCTTTGCCTGCATGTGGTCCATTGGAGCACATTGCAATAGCCAATAGCACGTGGATCATTAGTGTCTGCATCCTATCATCTTATGCGCATGGTGCCTCCTCCTTGGCCTAGCACAATTCATATATCAAAAGCAACTTTTTGGAGAAGACTCCACAGTCCCACACCAGCTTTGTTGACAGTTGCACTAAGATCTTTTTTTTTTTAAAAAAAAAAAAAGAAAATCTGACAGAACTTATGAAATTGTAATTCAAACTTGAACACAGAATACTTTGTTTTGATAGTATAGAAAACTATTACTTATTCTAAAATGATAAAATGATAAAAATGGTAAATTGAATTTACTTATTAGTTCAATAATCGGAAAATTAAGAAGGTTTTACACACTTCATACAAAAATAACTACAAAAAAGATAAATTAAATGACAGAATTTTTTTTTTTTTTTGAAAAAAAAAATCATACACCAAGTTTAATATCGCCCAAGTCAATCTGAGCAGCAATCTCCTCAAGCTGCTTCTTGACGCTCATATCAATCAGCTTGGACCCGGCGCTCCCGTATCTGACGGTGAAGCCGGCCACCAAGCTGGGGTCGATCACGGTCTTGATCCTCACATTCTTAGCCCCGGTCAGCTTCTGCACCTGCTTGGCGATCTGGGCCAAGTGCTGTGACTCCAGCTTCACCACCGAGCTAACCACCGCCAGCTCCGTGTCGGTGAGCTTGTTGTGCACCACCTCGAACTCCGTCACTATCTCGTTGATAAGGTCGATCCTTCGGGAGTCCACCAGGATATTGAGGAAGTTGGTCGTGAAGGGCTGGAGGCCACCCGAGGCCGCAATTTCGTCGAGCGTCTTGCGCTTCTTCTCCACGTCGATGGTGGGGTTCACGAAGTAGTCGTACACCGATGGGTCGGAGAAGAACTTCTCGATCTTCTCCACGTCGCCGGTGGTGGCTTCGAGGGTGTTGTTGGCCAAGGCCACATCGGCGAGCGCCACGGCGTAGCTGGTGGCTGCTGCGGAAGCCATTCTGGGGCCGCCGCTACAGTTTGTGGCGGCGAATTTGAGTCTGAGGGATGGGAATGTGGTGGAGAAGGAGAGGCTGTGAATGGGTTTGTGGGTTTTGATTGGAATTGGGGTTCGAGCAGACGGTGGGGATTTGGTGGATTGGAGGGAGATGGGGGTGTGTTGGAGGGCAGCCATGGCTAGTTGATTGGCTGCTGCTGCTGGTGATTTGGGTGAGGGGATTGAGGTGGAGGTCGAATTGGGGGGGTTTTGGTGTGGAAATGGACGGATGGGATTGTGAGGACCGTATGATCGATGGTTGTTTGGAGTACCGTTGGCCTCTTATCTGCAAAAGATAAGGAGTTAAAACGTGGATGCATTCAATTTGTTGAGGGAATTTTGAATTAAGCACAACCTCAGGTTTTTTTTTTTTCGCCAAAAAGTGTGAGGGAGGGGGAGTTCAGAGTCGATAGCTTTCTATTTTTTCATTCAAAATAATAATAATAATAATAATAATAATTTTTTTACGTCTCATAAAAAAAAAAAAAATTATAAAACGTAATTTTTAGTTGATTGAATTACCCCATAAAGCATTGTTATTTTATGTTATTGGTCTAACTATAATTAACACAATGCTTTATGAAACCAGGGAATAATATAGCAAGAATTAAGAGATAGACACATGTTAAATGTCAAAGTAAGATGTACATCAAATCCTTTGAAAATTATTTGGATCACTACGTTGTCACCCGCGATAGAAATCTCATTTTTGTCGTATCAATTGTAACATCCGTTTATAACCCTTAGGCCCATGGACCGGTTTGCTAGTCCAGCTAGGCCTAAGGGAAGCCCAGTGATTGGATGAACAATGAGTTGTTATGTTCCTAAATCTTGTTTAGAAAGGAAATATATATATATATATATACATCATTTAATTGGAAGCATAGGGTGATGTGTGAGGATTGTGATTCCCTGCAAAAGGGAGTCGCCAGCCAAAAAACTGGGCCTCCGTTCCTGAGAGGGGCCCCGCTGATCAAGGGGTCCTCACATAGCTCGTACACTTTCCTTTGCTCCTCCTTTCTCTTACATGCATCCTCCCCTATAATGACAGTAAAAATTATGGGAAAAATTAAATTTGATCCTTATGTATTCATGTGATTTCAAATTAGTCTTTATGTTTTCAATTTCAATAATTAGATCCTTAAGTATTCTTTTGATTTTAAATAGATCCCTCTGTCATTTTACCATCTTATTAATTAATAATATGTCACATCAAACCAATTAATTAATCCCTCATAACTCTTATTTAACACTGACTACTTTAATACCATATAAAATCACCGACGATTCTAATTTCATTTCCTTTTCATTTGCAGCACCAAGAACCAAACAAAAGCTCAACATCTTCAATAAAACAGCCACTTAAAACAATACATGAAGTATTTAATTACAGTCAATACATTATAATGGAGTTAGGTGTGTCAATCTGAAATTTTGATGGCATGTGGTAAGATTCTCTTGGTAAAGGACACTAGGATTTTGTAAGATTATGATGGTAATGTGAAAGGCCATAGGAACCCTTCACTTGCTTCAAAGAGGCGCCCATAGTAACCGATAAATGGCCCATTATTTCCTCCATAAATAATTAGAGAAAAAATGCCAGCGTGCATCACTTGCATGTTGAGTGATTTTCCACGTAATTGTTGTGGATTACGTAGTCATATCCATTTTAATCTTCAGCAGCAAGTAACATCCGCATGTCAAACCTTTTGATCTCAACTTCACACATGACACAACAACATCAATGATGTACATATACATATATATGTAATATATTAAATGAATTTAATAATATGAAGATCATTATCAGATGTGAAAAACATCTTAGTATGATAATCCATATGAGTCAGCGGACGACAGACACACCAACATAATCTATCTTATATGCAACTAGGATTTCTTAGGAGGGACCAACATATTAATTAAATAATTTATTTTACTATTTTTATCAATTTATTTTAAAAAATAAATAAATAATAATTTAACGTGTTATTAAAGTATAGGTTTTGAGTTAAAATATATATATATATATTAACCATTTTCTATGATAATAGTAATATATATGTGGATTCATTTTAGTTCATTTTTATCAAAACAAGAGGTCGTCTTAATTTCGTTAAACAAAATATAAATAGTTTAATTAACCAGAAAAGAATTCGATATTTTCCACATCTCTTATGATTTCTTCTGTGGCCTTTTCTCACACATGTGAATATGTGATAGTGGTTTGTTCCGTAACAAGAAGGGCTTGCAAGATATGGACAACACGCAAATTGTTATTTATGACGTCTTTATGAATATTCTTTTTTTTTTTTCTTAAACAAACATATGTTTAAAATATATATGTCATAATTATGAAATACACTTTAAAAAATATATGCTTTCTTAACCATTTAAAGAAAAATTGATTTTTTTTTTTTTGAATTGGCTTGAGATGACTTCAGAATATGAGGGGTATATTGAACCGTACTGTAGTGTAAATGTACTATATTACTATAAATGCAATTATTCTCTGCACTGATTATATCATCAGTAATATTAATAAGATATGCTTTTTCCTATTTATATACTGTAGCATGCTCAAATATCAACGTCGTTACGTCGCTATTGAATATGTGGAATAATTATTGAGTTTTTTTCTCTTCCATTGGTCTGGGGTCTTTAATCCAGAAGTTCCTCTCGTAATGATCTCATATGAAGGGGGGCAGACCAGGTCTTTCCCTGACCATATCAATTGGGCAGTTAGAACGAACTCATAAATATTTATCTGACTTCAATTGGGGCACTATACATTCTTCTAGAGGACAAACGTATTTAATAGCTTTACGCTACAGTGCAAAGGAGCTCTCAATCCACAGTAGGATGTACTCGGATCGGGTGAAACGAGGCTGCTTCATGTGAGAGAGCACCCGATTAAAGAGAGTCCGTTTCGAAATTGGACTTTTGGGATCAAGACGTGTCTCTTGTGTCTTGTTATTGGCCACGTGTTTCAATTTTAAGGGGTAGTTCCATGTCTTAATTTTCAATTTGGCTTTAGTGATGGTGT
>NC_081543.1:562879-630777 GCF_901000735.1 Corylus avellana
ATATAGTGAGTGTCACAGTCATTAAAAGGTCAAACGTAAGACAATTTGGCTCGAAAAAGACTTAAAGATTATACCCATCCCGTTTACATGTCGAGTCCCCCGTTCAACCAAATTCTCACAACATGTGGCATTTTGAAGAAAAAGTGTGAGAAAGATCAACATTTCATATCAAATCATACAAAATTAAATGACTATGTTAAACCGAAGAACCCATTGTTCGAATAGAGGGTATCTGGTGCAGTGACATATGTCACCTATTCATTCATTAATGATGACTCCTCAAACTAAAATTTCAAAGCAATCTTGCCCCTACAGTTAAATTCCAGATTTCGCACTTGGTGACATATATCACCTATTCATTTTATTAGTTTGTCCAATATCCAATTAGTTTTATATAATTGCCCCCACCAAGAACAAGAAAAAACTAGCCATGCTTGAAAATACTTTGCCTCCCAGAGTCCCAGTACCACAATTATGAGCATGTGGTGACTCTTCTTAAAGAAGACGCATTAATCGCACAGGGCACTCATAGCACAACTTTGGGTCAGCCGCTGGACCATTTCCCTCGAGACCATTTTCTTTGCCTGCATGTGGTCCATTGGTGCACATAGCAATAGCACGTGGATCATTAGTGTCTGCATCCTATCATCTTATGCGCATGGTGCCTCCTCCTAGGCCTAGCACAATTCATATTTCAAAAGCAACATTTTGGAGAAGAGTCCACAGTCCCACACCAGCTTTGTTGACAGTTGCACTAAGATCTTTTTTTTAAAAAAAAAAAAAAAAAAATCTGACAGAACTTATAAAATTGTAATTCAAACTTAAACACAGAATAATTTGTTTTGATACTATAGAAAACTATTACTTATTCTAAAATGATAAAATGATAAAAATGGTAAATTGAATTTACTTATTAGTTCAAAAATCGGAAAATTAAGAAGGTTTTACACACTTCATACAAAAATAACTACAAAAAAGATAAATTAAATGACAGAAATTTTTTTTTGAAAAAAAAAAATCATACACCAAGTTTAATATCGCCCAAGTCAATCTGAGCAGCAATCTCCTCAAGCTGCTTCTTGACGCTCATATCAATCAGCTTGGACCCGGCGCTCCCGTATCTGACGGTGAAGCCGGCCACCAAGCTGGGGTCGATCACGGTCTTGATCCTCACATTCTTAGCCCCGGTCAGCTTCTGCACCTGCTTGGCGATCTGGGCCAAGTGCTGTGACTCCAGCTTCACCACCGAGCTAACCACCGCCAGCTCCGTGTCGGTGAGCTTGTTGTGCACCACCTCGAACTCCGTCACTATCTCGTTGATAAGGTCGATCCTTCGGGAGTCCACCAGGATATTGAGGAAGTTGGTCGTGAAGGGCTGGAGGCCACCCGAGGCCGCAATTTCGTCGAGCGTCTTGCGCTTCTTCTCCACGTCGATGGTGGGGTTCACGAAGTAGTCGTACACCGAAGGGTCGGAGAAGAACTTCTCGATCTTCTCCACGTCGCCGGTGGTGGCTTCGAGGGTGTTGTTGGCCAAGGCCACATCGGCGAGCGCCACGGCGTAGCTGGTGGCTGCTGCGGAAGCCATTCTGGGGCCGCCGCTACAGTTTGTGGCGGAGAATTTGAGTCTGAGGGATGGGAATGTGGTGGAGAAGGAGAGGCTGTGAATGGGTTTGTGGGTTTTGATTGGAATTGGGGTTCGAGCAGACGGTGGGGATTTGGTGGATTGGAGGGAGATGGGGGTGTGTTGGAGGGCAGCCATGGCTAGTTGATTGGCTGCTGCTGCTGGTGATTTGGGTGAGGGGATTGAGGTGGAGGTGGAGGTGGAATTGGGGGGGTTTTGGTGTGGAAATGGACGGATTGGATTATGAGGACCGTATGATCGATGGTTGTTTGGAGTACCGTTGGCCTCTTATCTGCAAAAGATAAGGACTTAAAACGTGGATGCATTCAATTTGTTGGGGGAATTTTGAATTAAGCACGGCCTCAGGTTTTTTTATTTTTTTTTTTTTTTTTGCCAAAAAGTGTGAGGGAGGGAGAGTTCAGAGTCGATAGCTTTCTATTTTTTCATTCAAAATAATAATAATAATAATTTTTTCACGTCTCATAAAACTTTCTTTCTTATGAAATAGGATTTTTAGTCGATTGAATTACCCATGAAGCATTGTTATTTTATGTTATTGGTCTAACTATAATTAACACAATGCTTTATGAAACCAGGGAATAATATAGCAAGAATTAAGAGATAGACACATGTTAAATGTCAAAGTAAGATGTACATCAAATCCTTTGAAAATGATTTGGATCACTACGTCGTCACCCGCAATAGAAGTCTCATTTTTGTCGTATCAATTGTAACATCCGTTTAAAACCCTTAGGCCCATGGACCGGCTTGCTAGTCCAACTAGGCCTAAAGGGAAGCCCAGTGATTGGATGAACAATGAGTTGTTTGTTCTTAAGTCTTGTTTAGAAAGGAAAAGAAAATATACATCGTTTAATTGTGAAGCATAGGGTGATGTGTGAGGATTGAGATTCCCTGCAAAAGGGAGTCGCCAGCCAAAAAACTGGGCCTCCCTTCCTGAGGGGGGCCCCACTGATCAAGGGGTCCTCACATAGCTCCTACACTTTACTTTGCTCCTCCTTTCTCGTACATGCATCCTCCCCTATAATGACAGTAAAAATTATGGGAAAAATTAAATTTGATCCTTATGTATTCATGTGATTTCAAATTAGTCTTTTATGTTTTCAATTTCGATAATTAGATCCTTAAGTATTCTTTTGATTTTAAATAGATCCCTCTATCATTTTACCATCTTATTAATTAATAATATGTCGCATCAAACCAATTAGATAAAAAAAAATTAGAAAAAAAAATATGTCACATCAAACCAATTAATTAATCCCTCATAACTCTTATTTAACACCGACTACTTTAATACCATATAAAATCACCGATGATTCTAATTTCATTTCCTTTTCATTTGCAACACCAAGAACCAAACAAAAGCTCAACATCTTCAATAAAACAGCCACTTAAAACAATACATAAAGTATTTAATTACAGTCAATACATTATAATGGTGTTAGGTGTGTCAATCTGAAATTTTTATGGCATGTGGTAAGATTCTCTTGGTAAAGGACACTAGGATTTTGTAAGATTATGATGGTAATGTGAAAGGCCATAGGAACCCTTCACTTGCTTCAAAGAGGCGCCCATAGGAACCCATAAATGGCCCATTATTTCCTCCATAAATAATTAGAGAAAAAATGCCAGCGTGCATCACTTGCATGTTGAGTGATTTTCCACGTAATTGTTGTGGATTACGTAGTCATATCCATTTTAATCTTCAGCAGCAAGTAACATCCGCATGTCAAACCTTTTGATCTCAACTTCACACATGACACAACAACATCAATGATGTACATATACATATATATGTAATATATTAAATGAATTTAATAATATGAAGATCATTATCAGATGTGAAAAACATCTTAGTATGATAATCCATATGAGTCAGCGGACGACAGACACACCAACATAATCTATCTTATATGCAACTAGGATTTCTTAGGAGGGACCGACATATTAATTAAATAATTTATTTTACTATTTTTATCAATTTATTTTAAAAAATAAATAAATAATAATTTAACGTGTTATTAAAGTATAGGTTTTGAGTTAAATATATATATATATATATATGAATTAACCATTTTCTATGATAATATTAATATATATGTGGATTCATTTTAGTTCATTTTTATCAAAACAAGAGGTCGTCTTAATTTCGTTAAACAAAATATAAATAGTTTAATTAACCAGAAAAGAATTCGATATTTTCTACATCTCTTATGATTACTTCTGTGGCCTTTTCTCACACATGTGAATATGTGATAGTGGTTTGTTCCGTAACAAGAAGGGCTTGCAAGATATGGACAACACGCAAATTGTTATATATGACGTATTTATGAATATTCTTTTTTTTTTTCTTAAACAAACATATGTTTAAAATATATGTCATAATTATGAAATACACTTTAAAAAATATATGCTTTCTTAACCATTTAAAGAAAAATTGATTTTTTTTTTTTTTGTGAATTGGCTTGAGATGATCTCAGAATATGAGGGGTATATTGAACCGTACTGTAGTGTAAATGTACTATATTACTATAAATGCAATTATTCTCTGCACTGATTATATCATCAGTAATATTAATAAGATATGCTTTTTCCTATTTATATACTGTAGCATGCTCAAATATCAACGTCGTTACGTCGCTATTGAATATGTGGAATAATTATTGAGTTTTTTTCTCTTTCATTGGTCTGGGGTCTTTAATCCAGAAGTTCCTCTCGTAATGATCTCATATGAGGGGGGGGCAGACCAGGTCTTTCCCTGACCATATCAATTGGGCAGTTAGAACAAACTCATAAATATTTATCTGACTTCAATTGGGGCACTATACATTCTTCTAGAGGACAAACGTATTTAATAGCTTTACGCTACAGTGCAAAGGAGCTCTCAATCCACAGTAGGATGTACTCGGATCGGGTGAAACGAGGCTGCTTCATGTGAGAGAGCACCCGATTAAAGAGAGTCCGTTTCGAAATTGGACTTTTGGGATCAAGACGTGTCTCTTGTGTCTTGTTATTGGCCACGTGTTTCAATTTTAAGGGGTAGTTCCATGTCTTAATTTTCAATTTGGCTTTAGTGATGGTGTAAAATGAAAAATAACAAAAACCACTTGAAAAATCACATTAGTTTTACTTTTAATATGCTGTAACGCAACTTGCTTCAACACCTAATTATTTGAATAAAATATTTGATGGGGGCAACGTATCCAAGGGCCTTTTGTTCTTTTCCCTCCTAGAACTTATCTAATTAGAGGGCTTTGTCCTTCCAAGTGGTCGAATTTTCTTTCTCTATGTTTCGTGCCGCATGTGAATCTGTGAAGAGGGGTCGAGCTTTAAAGAAAGTTGTCCTTAAATCCAAGAGAAAGTTCATTGAAGTTTCCCAATACAACTTCTTTCTCCGAGTAAGAAAAGAGCCAAATACGGATTGTTCTTTGTGAACTAAGCAAAGTGGGGTTAGTAGATTGTCATAGTATCATGTTTTTTTTTTTTTTTTTGTCTAATTTTAATTGGAACTAAATTAGTTGGAATTTGAACATGTGACCGACCTTCAACAAAAGGGTATTTGTACTCGAAACTAACAAAGGTAGATATGAATAAAAAATACCTAAAAATACAAGACAACTCTCTCTCTCTCTGAAACAAAACCGGCCAAAATGAAACTTACATCAAAGGGCATGGGAGAAAGCGGGCATCCATCCAATCTCCACTTAGAAACATCAAATGACCTTATTTTCGTTTGTTAACAACTTTTAATGAGCAAGTTAGTATCCACCTCGACTGAATGTTGGGACAAACAACAAATACGTATTTCAATTGAAACGGAATCCTTTTATAAAATATTACATATCAATTTTACAGAATATGATAATTGGATGGATTAACTTCAATGTGTTATCCTTTGTATAATTTAATTAGTTTTGGTGAGACTGACTTGTTGCTTAAGTCAGGGAAAGGATGGTACACCTTGAAGCCCAGTGTTGCAAGAATGCAAGGAGATATTGATAAAGACAAAAGTGGACTATAAGAACAAGTTGCCAATTAATCACGACCCGCAATAAAGTTTTTCTATGGTTAGATCTATCGAGATAATTGGTTCAAGATTTTAATACTGACTCAATAATTGGAAGGGATAAGAAATATGGGTCTTTACTCTTATCTTTTACTTTCCAACAAAACACACATTATCAATTCCTTTATGTCCCTTTCCATGTGGATGTTTCATTGTTCATTTTTCCATGCTTAATTTGCACACAAATCCGGTCTTTGTCCCATAACTCTCTCTCTCTCTGTGGCCTCTTCGATAAGATTCAAATAAAACAAAATTTCAAAAAACAAAGATATACTGCCATAATCTTTCTACATCCTTGCACTGATGGGATTTTGCACCATAGCATAAATAGTCGCGGCCCCATTTTTCAGAGACCAAATCCAACAATTTGACCATATACAAACTATCCTCTTTTATTAAGAGGCTCCAAAGTTTTTATCATAAATTTAACTTTTTACTGTGAGAGTTCATTATCGGTAATTAAAAATGCATGGTTGATAAGTCAAATTTTTTTACTCTAGTAACTCTTTTTCTTTCCCCATTTTCTTCCCCTTTGTGCTTTCATTGCTTTTATTACTTGATAAGAATAATTAACAAAATAAAATTCTTCAAAAATCTCAGGACTTCCAAAAATATTTACTCCCAAAGAGAATATCCCAAAAACAATCCCCCATTTATGGTAGACAAATTAATTTCCAAAAAATATCTTTTCCCATTATGTACAGAAACAAAACCTTAATTAGAAATAACAAATGCAAATATCACCCAATTAAATAACACTAAGCATTCTAATTCTTTATCATTAAATTTCCTCCACCATTCCTTCCACAACACCGTCTCCATCACCACCGTCGTCCTCCAACCACCGTTCCATGGGCACGCACTCCGCCTTATGCCGCACCTTCCAATCAAGCGCTTGACACCCACGCGAGCAGTAATTCACCGTTCCACATACCGAGCACCGTCGGAACTCGTGCGGCCTCGTCTCGGGCCGCCCGCAACCACTGTGCGAGCACATCCTCAGCTCCTGACCCAGCTCCCCACGCCCCGACACGAACCACTCCTTCAAGAACCGGTTCACTGGGTGCACCTCTCGCGCCGGCACGTCGCACCCGAAGTCGCTCAGAAGCCCACAGCCCGAACCGCTCACGCACGGATAGGACCGGTGCCACGTCGGCGAGGAGCGGGATCGTAGTACGGATGCTAACTCGCGCGCGTTCGCCTGGACGAGAAGGCGGCGTCCCTGCGTTATGTTCTGGCGCGCTCCATAACCGTCCTGGAGGCAATGACCGAGCTCGCGGAGCGCGTCCACGTGGCCAAGGAAAGCTGCTCGGCCGCACAGAGCCACGCCGGCTCGGAGGTTCTTGTCACTCTTTGAGCCACCGCTGCCGTTGAACTGTATAACCGCCAGCGAGTATAGTGCCTGCGCGTGAGACTTAATCGCCGCCTTGGCCATCAGCGACGCGCCGCTCCCTCGATTTTGTAAACAATAAAATCGGATCTATAGCAAACAAAGAAAGAAAAACTTACGAACATAGAAAAAAAATATATAATAGAAATTGAATTTTATTTTACAGTAATACCACTGCTCACCATGCCGAGAGTATAGGAGGCTTCGACGTTGCCGGCGTCAACGCACCGTTTGAGAAAACGGTGACCGGACTCGGACCAGTTTTTGGCTTTGATAGCGAGCGCTTTTGGTCCGGCTTTGGACAGAACCAGAGGATGTGCACCTAACCGGTTCAGTCTCTTGCATCTGTTTCAGAAATCAACCCAAAAAATTTAGAAAAAAAAAAAAAAAAGCAACAACAACAACAAAAAAATTTTCATTTTTCACCAAAGAAAGAGAAGAGTCTGATGCGTAGGCGTACGTGACGAGAATGCTGACGAGATCGGAGGGGTGAGAAGCGGAGGCGCTGAGCTTGCCGAGGACGAAGACGACGAGATCGTCCGGTAACTCTTCGAAGAGATCGGGTTTCTCAGCGAGCGTGCTTCGAGTTCTTGGCTTTTTCCTCAACATGGTTGGTTTGCGCCTGGCTTTAGCAGCTTCTCGTCATATTCCAAGCGAAGGCGCTCTCTATTTGTACTTATTTGCGTGCGTTTTGGTTATAGCTCCACTCTCCACATCTTGGTGTGTCTCAGTAAAAGGCTACCTTGCAAGGCAGAGTGGCTTTGGCTTTATATGCTAGACGGAATGGGGAGGGGAAGGGCCTCAAGAGACGCGAGCAATAGGTAATGGAGGGGGCCCCACGAATTAACTCTTAAATCCTGAAAATATATCAAATTTAGTTTTTAAATTATAACTTTAACTTTTCATATAATTTCAAATATGTTTTTTTTTTTGTCAACTTATCTTTTAATTAATTAATATGTTACATCATATCAATCGCATATATGTATCAATCGCATATTACATAGAATCGCGACGTTTAATAAACGATTTCGTTTCAATATTATTCATCTTACTTTTTTATTTTTTAACATTTTCTTACTTTTTAAATCACATCAATCACTTTTTATTACTATTCAAATAAAAAAATGACTTCAAAATAATTTTATTTTATTTTTTCATACTAAACATTCTTACTATTTTACTTTTTGAATTTCTTACCAAACAGACTAACTTTTATTTGACATAACTTTTTAAGTATTAAAAGCATTTTTTAAACTCTCTAAAACGCAATTCCAAACAAACTCGTAATACATACCACATATACTTTAAATTACAAATATATTTTAAATAAAAAATATTAAAAAAGTTAAAAGTTAAAAGCTTATTTACTTAAAAATAGAGGCCAACTTTGTTGCATGACACATACAATTGACACGAGAGTTATATGACATTAATTGTTAGGTTTGATATAATATACCACTAATTAATTGGATTGTAATTGTAAGTTGACGGAGTTAATTATTTGAAATTAGCAAAAAACTTAAAAATCTAAAAATTAAATTAAAATCACGTGAAAATCTAACAATAAAATTTCAATTTTTCCTTAATGTTAAATTATTAATTATTTTAAAAGTTTAAACGAATATAAAATAATGAATTTAATTAATATTTTTACCAATCTAATAAAGTTTTGTCAAAATAGTCACTCTTTTTTCTTTTTCTTTTATTTTTTAATAAATGAATATTAAAATAGTCGTCACAACGAAATTGATAACTTTGAATTTTAAGCAAGTAAAGGCCTTTGGTTTGGTTTCCTTTTGTGGTGTTTAGTGTATACCACGGCAAGCGACTGGTCAAAGACTCCGATGGAGGGACCCACGACTAGAATGCCGTTCGACAAAACGACAATGTCAAATGTTTGTTAATACTTTTATTTTGAGAAGACAAATTAAAAGATAAAACAAGAGTTTTAACAATAAAGCCAATTTTATTTAGAGGCGGTTTAGGGTTACGTTTGAGAAATAAAGTTTTTAATTGAATACGGGTTTTTGGATAAAAGCTTTATTTTTAAGTTTTTATCAAAAGTGCGTTTCAGCTATTTTTAGACTTTTGTAACCCTTAAAAGAGCTTTTAATTTATTTTACTAAACGAGTATTTTTTTTCTTTAGATGAACTTTTTTTAGTGTTAAAATCATTTTTAAGCTACTCAAACGCAATCTCAAACAAACTCTTACTAATCAAAAGTAAATATAAAACACTTCTAGAAACGCAAGAATAATTTTAACATTTATATCATATTTTAACATTTTTTTTAATAATAAAAAATCCCTTAAAACAACCATTATAATGTTTTTGATTTTGAATGGTTTGTGGAGTTGTTTGGTTGATATTGTTGGTATGATAGTCGAAATTGGAGTTGATTATTATAAATTCTAGGTAACAAAGACTCTCAAGTGTCAATTAAATTGTTAATCACTATTTCAATCTGATCCATTTATTGAAAATAAACCGTTCTCAAGATATTGTTCATTTATGTTTTCTAATTTGTCTCCAAAATTTTTAATAGATACATCATTTTTTTTTTTTTTTTAACTTATTTCGATTGTGATAATATTTGTTTTTTTTTTTTTTTTTATAGATAATTGCGATAATATCTTTAGGTTCACAAAAGAGTACTTCTTATTTCCTCCGACCTAAGTTGACCGGCATTATAACATACGATGAATATAGAGTTGGTGGTTGCTCCTCCCATCAATGGAGGTGAGGCTATAAATAGCCTTCCCCGGCCATTGGATAGGTTGAGGCATCACAAAAGCAAAATTTGAGTGAGTTTTAGACTCTACCTCTTAGTGGTTTTTTTAGTACTCTTAGAACGTGGTTTTGTGAATATTATTCTAATAGTTATGATGGTTTACTTCACCGTGGGAGAAAAGACAAATTGCTGGAGAATCACTTGGAACAACTAATTTCTCTATGCTATTTTTATTGTCTAACATAATAGAAAAGATTCATTTCGTTGATAAAGAAAGAAAAAAAGGTATAAATATGCTTTTGAACCTAATTATGAGGAGGAATGTTACGGTTCCTTCTGTTGTCTCCTACGTGTATATTATTTTCTAAAAAAAAATTATCACACACCTTATATCGTTTTTAGAAAATAATATTCACATACAATGAGAAAAACACGCAGAGAAACCATATAACTACCTTTTCGGGATGAGGATTCGCGACAATTACCGACTACGGTGAAAAAGTCCATATAAAACAACAGCCGGCTGGTGATCCCAATCCAACTTTTCGACCCCATTTTTAGCAAAACTAACTTTACCTTCAATGAATGAATATATATGATAGCGAGTGCGAGATTCCAATGCGACGGATGACTTGAAGTAGCTTACAGACTTTTGTTGTCGTTGGCCATGTGATGATCACGATATTGGATTAACTAAAATGAGGCAGCTAAAGCCTAAAGCTAATCAATCTAACCGCGTGATTTGGATAACGAAATCCAAACTGGGTTGCATTGTATTTACTTTATTAATTGAGAGACATTGGATTATTAACTGGTAAACGGCATGATAAACATGTTGTTTGACTACAACTGCAAATATTTAATCTGGCGCCGCCTTCAAGAGTGACGGAAACGACAATCCTCCGGAATTGTGCAAGTGGAATTAGGACTGACATTCAAGTTTTACATTGGATAAAAGAAAGCGATATCCACAATGAGCATCAATTAATCTAATGTTAACTGATTAATTAGCTAGACTAAAATAATAATAATAATAATAATTATTATTATAATGTTAACTAAGCTACAAGTGTTATAGCCTCACGATTTTGTAGGTTTAAACATATAATTTTAAACAAAATCATAAAAAGTCAAGTGGAGAGCGCGTTTGAAAAAAATAACGGTTTGAAAAAGGTGGAAAAATCACATTTTTTGTGCAGAAGATATCGTGGTGTGAAGACTAAATCACGTTTTCATTAACTACCAATACACTATTTTTCAGATTTTACCGAACGCTTAATTGTAATTTTAGAAATCTCATTTCCATTAACTGCATTTTGAAATTGCTATTTTCTTTCAAACAACACGTTTTGAAAACTGCTAAAACAAACACACGCATTGTAATACCTTTGTCCCACACCTGGAAGACAGAGTTCCACATTGATTCCTTATTAAGAACATATTTGAGATTGCGTTTGAGAAATAGAGTTTTTATGTTAAAAAGTATTTTTGTCAAAATTGCGTTTTGACTATTTTTAAGCTTTTTGAACCCTTAAAAGCGCTTTCAAGTTTTTTTGTACCAAACGAGTATTTTTTTTTTTCTTCAAACGGACTTTTTGAATGTTAAACATACTTTTAAGCCTCTTAAACGCATACCCAAATAGGCCATAAGTGATACGGAGTTTTATAACTGATTGTGTAGGGAGTTCCAATCATTTTAAAGTTATAATTCAAATATAGCTAGCGCTTTCCTTAGTTTCTTACACATTATTATTCAATAGTTTTATTGATGGTGGAATTGGTTTGAGGGTTTATTAATTTTCATCAACAACTAACAACTAATAAAAATAGTTCCATCTTGTTTTCTTCCTCGAATCAATAAAAGATTGCACCCCACATGCTTCCCACTTGCACTTGCACTTGCTTGCACGGATGGGCACTCACTTCATAATTTCTGAATGCAGTTTGCCAAAAGGTTTGGGGTTTAAACAAGGTAGGTAGTACAACAACTCATAATAAATGTGGGATGCCAATGCCATCCTCCTTTCTCCTTATAATAAACTTTCAATATTATATATCTCTACGCATAACCCAAGTTGAGATCTCAGAGAGAATTTTGTAAATCAAGCTATGCTTGATATTTATGTGGTGGGGACGTAAAAAATAAATAAATAATTCATACACATTTGAATTTATATGGGGAATGTAGGTTTGGATAAGGTTTAAATATGTGGATTTGGTGGAACACAAATCTTTTCCTCTTCCCCTTCCCACCAGAAACAGATGACTCCCCTCGGTTTGGTAGAGAACGAGTGCGGCATTCCTGCTAGATGCCACGCCTATCGTTTAAATCATTTTTCCTTTGCTTTCTTTATTTTATTTTCTTTAAACTGGTGGAACACGTGTCCAAAGTTCATCGGTCATATTTCTTGAAGTCCGAATAATAAACTTCGGACCGGTGTAACGCATTTCCATTGTACAAATTGGCCGGTTAAACTTTTCTTTTATAATTTTTTTTATATATATATTTTCTCTAGTATTGGTACATGTGTATAGATGACATGGAAGGATAATTTGAATTTCTTAAGCAAAAAATATGATTTGTTGATTTAATTCATTAATGGTTGAGTACTTGTTAATCATATACTCTTATGGCCTGTTTGAGTGTGCGTTTGAGGAGTTTAAAAGTGCGTTTAACACTCAAAAAGTCTGTTTGAAGAAAAAAAAATTATTTAGAAGAAAAAAAAAATTGAAAACTTTTTTAAGGGTCCAAAAAACACTTTTGGCCAAAACACACTTTTATACTCTTCGGGCCTGTTTGAGTGCATTAATTGAGAAGCATAAAAATGCGTTTAACACTTAAAAAATATGTTTTAAGGGTCCAAAAAGCACTTTTGGCCAAAACGCATTTTTGGCAAAAACTTAAAAACGAAGCTTTTTAACTTAAAAACTCTATTTCTCAAACACAATCACAAACATGCTCGATCTTAATCATTTCACTAATTACAAACAGTCATATCAGTTTGTAAGAAAATTGTAGTACCCCAAATACAATTATTATCCCAGTGCAGCAATTTCCTGATTGATGAGTTTTATAAATATATATAAACGTTTAATTAATTAGAAATATGGAGTAAGTAAGTATAGTGATGGAGAACTAATTAATTAACGTGAAACATGATGACAACCACCCATGTTGTGCAAGTGAGAAACGTTCCAACGTTGCTTATTGCAGAGGCAGAAACTAGAAAAGCAGGGATCATCGGCCATATGATCCATCATATGCAACCAAAAAAGTTGAATCATGAAATGCTTTTTTTCAACATAAGAATTAATTAGAGATTGGTCGGTACCTAACTGGTCTATTACAAATACAAGCATGATTGTCACTTTTTTTCTGTTCTATTTCTTAATCCCCATAAGCAAATTAATCAATGGTGCGCAAAAGGTACCACAAACATCTCACTTGTTGAACTTGCTAATTAGGAAATTAAAGCGTGAAAATGACTGATGTTAATTAAAGATACTGTGTAGTCACTAATCAACCCCACACCCTCATGCTTTGTTTACTAATTTTGTGATAGATGACCCCACCGGCATTCGTACATATCCATTTGGTTTAGCGTTTTTAAAACGCACAGTTCGAAAAATAGCAAATAGTGTAAATGTTGTTGTGGAGGTGGTGGGGTTGGCAGTAGGGTTTGAACTAAATGAAGCCACATGGAAGCTAGGACTAGTTATAGGCATAGGTCTATATGATCTTATGTTAAATTATTACTTATTTTAAAATTTTAAGTTGATAGAAAATGTAATTGAGAAAAATATGACTTCAAGAAAACGTAATTAAGCGTTTGATAAATTCACGGTTTGCCATTTAAAATTGTGCGTTTTTTTAAAACGGACCCGTTTGTTTATGGTTTAAAAATATGGATTTTTTCACCTTTTCAAACCGTTATTCTTTCAAGAGCCTTCATAAACGTAATATTTTATGTGATTTTGTTTAAAAATATATTTTTAGCTTGCGAAATTGCAATATCAATCGCACCCAATTTTATTTTGCTTAAGAGATCCGCGAGAGAGAGAGAGAGAGAGAGAGAGAGATGGATGGGGAGGTCCAAAACGTATGGTATCAGAATGTACATGTGATTACTCCTCAGAGGAATAATTACAGTACTAATTGCTTCCACATGCATGCTTGGATAAACTTGAAAGAAGCTAAAGGAAGATAGCGTACGAGACACACAAGATGGATAGAGTCACCACAATAATTTCAAACAATGCTCACTGCTTTAAGATTTACCAAACTGATCCACTATTTCAAGCACAACTTTTCGTGGCTGCTGAGGGATCGATGATAAGACCAGGAACAACATTGACAAGGTCGTGGAAACAGTGATGGGCCAACTTTTATGCAACAAATATAATTATGGTACATCTCTCCTACTGAAGTATATGACCACATGCATCAGCTTTGCTGTAGATTGGCATTATCCAACTAATAATATGCTGCTCTTGCTTCTCATGCTGAAGCATAGTAATGAAAGCAATTACATGATTTCCATGGCCCAGCTTCTTCAAATTGATTGCCAAAAAGCACATCCATCTATCTGCGTGTGCATGGTAAGGCCCTTCTACAATAATTGATGGTACGTGCCACGCTATCACTTTGATCACGCTTGAACTAAATACAGTGAACTGATCAGAGCAGGTGAAAGAAACAGGGAAGCTCAACTGGCTTGCTGGCCTCATCTTGGTCAGCTAAAAGGTATTCTGTCAAATCCCTACACATGTACTGTATGTCGGGGTAGTCACTAGTCAGCAACGCAGAACTACAGGAAAATAAGAAAAACAAACCGCAAAGTTTTTCTTTAAATTGAATAGGAGAAGTTACATGTATTTTATTTTTTTTTTAATAATACGTGAGATGTATATAAGTTTTTAATAAAATTTATTTTAATTTTGTCTATCTTTTTAAAAAAAATGTGCATTTCATATATTTAAATGGCACATGTCACTTTTATTGATTAAGTTGAAGGAAATTCTTCCAACCTAATTAATTTGAAAGAAAACTTTGTTCAAAACCAAAATGAAAAATGAAATTTCACTTGCCCTTCAACTACCCGGCTTGTTTGATGTCTCTCTCAAATTTTAAAAAATTGTAACGTGAGTGTATGATATATCAACCCCTTCAATTACCCTTTGATTAGGATTTAGCGAAAAAATTCTAATGAAAAAAAAATACCCACAGCCCGCCAACTAGCCAAAGGTCATCTTTTTTTTTTTTTTTTTTAGTTTTTTCATATTTTGGATTTTATTTTAATCACAATTAATGGTATATTTGTATTTTATAAATTTTATAAGGTATAAGTGACATTTCACTTGTTAACAAAAAAATCCTATTATTATATGGAGTAATTGAAACATCAACATTGTAAAATTTTAAAGTTCGAAAGAATATTGAAAAAGTCGTGATAATTTAAAAGGGTAAATAAAGAATTCCCTCCCACCCCCAAAAAACCTATAATAAATTGATCATCTTTGGCCAAAAATGAATCAAACAGTTTGGTATAAATCATAGAAGATTTGACTCCAGTTTAGCGTGCTTGTTGAGATTGAGATACG
Source organism: Corylus avellana (assembly GCF_901000735.1). NCBI lineage: Eukaryota > Viridiplantae > Streptophyta > Magnoliopsida > Fagales > Betulaceae > Corylus > Corylus avellana. The sequence continues at coordinate 578,310 of NC_081543.1, forward strand.
TGTTTTATAATAAAATAAAAAACCACATATCCTAATCCAACGGGTTTAATTTGATGAAGAACCCAACCTGAATACCATTAGGAATAATCAAGAATATTGTCATTTTCAAAATTGGACTTTCAAACAAAAAATGTTCTTTGATTCCGCATGCTTATCCGACAGGTTCCCGAGCAAGAAAAAAAAGCATAAAAACTCATGGACCAAAGCACCCTGAGGCCTAAGTAGTGAAATCATACATAAAAGTCCGCTTGTCTAGTGGAAAGCAACTGAAATATCTCTATGTAACGATCGATAGTTCATATAATACGACACGGTTAGATCATACATAAGTTAAAAAGATGGCTGTCTTGTCTTACATCTATAGTACACTCGACAGATTTAGCTGGATTCTCTCCCTCGAGATATTTATATATATAAATATTTTGCTGATGTGGCATTATATCACTTATTGTTTTTTTTTTTTTTTTTAATATGAACTAATTCGAAAATTGTTTATTACAGTCATATTTAGTAAAGGGAAAAATCAAGCATAGAGGAATACTGTCACCTCACCTCAGTAAGATGGATAGTGTACTAAATAATATTTTTCATTCTCTATTACTCCGGTCATGACTTTCAAATTAATCTATGTATTTTATTTTTTGTTTGAATAATGTTATTTAGTAAACTTTTATCGTATATTGTAAGGTAATATAAACTGAAAAACTTATTAACCCTTAATATTTTTCTAAAGTAAATAGACAATTCAATATAAACAAAACGTAGAGGCATTAGCAAATATAAAGATATTTTATTTATTTGATTGGTATTTACTAAAAATAATAATAGATGCTTGCCTTTATTGGTTATTGCCTCCCTGCCCCCTACCCCACTTTTCTTATAAAAATGAGATTATTTATTATACAAATAATAAAGTCAGTAAAATCAAAGATATATAATCCTACAAGAACACTTCCTAGTTGTAGAGGTAGGCCTCTAGGGCTTCTACTATTCTCTTTCATCCAAGAAATTAGGGGTTAGGGAAAGAATAAAATATGAAGGCTAAAATAGTAGAATATATTAGCATTGATTTAGAGAGAGTTTGACAGGCATTGACATTGGTATTTACTGTTTAGGGTTGGGAGAGTGTGAGGCCTGTAATATTCTTTATGGAAGGGTGGGTAGCCTATCCAACTCTTTGTTCCCTGTGAATATTGCAAAGGCTGGACCTATTGCAAGTTGGGAGTGAAAGTGCTTAAAGGATCTGAATTTTCTTTGATTGTGGGATCCACGTGATTTTGGAAAATAGATTGGTGGCGTATAGAAAGCGAAAATTTTGTGATAAGATTTGAAAGTCATGAAAAAGGAAAATCTAGATTTAGGACCATGTGTGGGAGAGAATGAGATGCTTTCCCTATCTCAATATATTATCCTTTCAAATATATATGTATATATTTTTTATAAAAAAAAAATATATGATGAGACTTCTAGCCACCTCTCTTTAATTAAATTAGAGTAATGACACTTATAGTTTGTTTGAGATTATGTTACGAAACTTAAAAAATAATTTTAGTACATAAAAAATTGTGTCCAACAAAAAGTTTGTCAATTTGGTATATATATATATATATATATATATATATATATATATTGACTTTTTGCTCTAAAAAATATGTCAAAACATACTTTTGAAAAAAAGTTAAAAAAAATGATTTTTTTTTTCTTTTTTTAAAAAAGAATAAGCTAATTCAGGCTTTAAAAGCTATATTTTCAACCCAATTTGATGACATGAAGTCCTCAAGGGATAGTTCAATCAAATGAGAATCACGCATTAGAAACGGAGGTCACTAGTTCAAACTCTCCTTCCTCTTCTCTTGTGCGGACTTATCAAACAAAAAAAAAATAAAATGATGTGACACTGAAGAAGATTATCTATTAAATCAACTCTTATATATATATATGGGTGATTTTCACTGTCACGTCATTCTAATTATGTGGTAGCTGTATAACATTCTACTAAATAACATTACTCGTTATAAACATAATATGAATTAGTCATATTATCATATTTATAATTTTGCATCTCAAAACCTTTATTATGGTTTTTAAATTAATTATTTTAATATTCGTATTTGATATAAAATATATTATTATTATTATTATTTTAAAATTAAAAAAAATCTTATGTTTAACCTTTTATTTTAGGCCTCAATTTTTATTTAGCCGCCCCGATTAGACTTATCCTACGGAACTAAATACAACTTTCTCATAAACAAAACTTTAACTAATGCTTACAATGATATGGATTGACTGTAATTTTTTTTTTATCGAATTGGATGGTCCTAAAGTCTGGTGTGGGGCCATCAGCCTCGTACATTTCAAAGTGCAAGGCCTACTAAGCTTATGGCGTGTTTGAGATTGCATTTGAGGGGCTTAAAAGTGCTTTTAATACTAAAAAAATTGTCAAAAAGCATTTTTGGTAAAAATTTAAAAATAAAGCTTTTTGCCCAAAAATATTTTTTGACTTAAAAGCTCTATTTCTCAAGCGTCATTCCAAACAAACTCTTAGACAGATTGGCCCCATGCCTACCCTTTTTGTAAAACTGTCCAAATTGGCTATAGCTTTATCAACAAATTGCAACTAATTCCAATCCTTTTTAATTTATACAATTTTCACTACCTTTAAATTTCACTTATTCTCATGAATTATTACTCATTTTGCAATGTTCTCATAAAGTTTAAAACATCTCAATTTAGTATATCAAATTTTTAATTTTTTTCAATGTCTCCCATCCATTAAGATTTTTCGTTAAATCTCAACAAAATTTTCAAAATACCCCCAATTTTATTTAATTTAATTAATTTATTTATTTTTTGCAAATATCATTAAATTTGAACCAAAAACTTAATATTTATAAATTTTTTTTCCTAAAACAAATTGGATTATTTTGAAAATGTTAACACCGGTCAGTTAGGAATTAACAGCAAATTCTAATGGAGGAGGGGTGACATTGAAAACAGTTGAAATATAAATACACTAAATTGAGAGAAATTAAACTTTAAGGAGGACATTGCAAAAGTAGTGACAATTCAAGAGGATTAAATGAAGTTTTCCCTTAAATAAACTTTCGATGAGAATAACTTCAAGAGTAATGCTAGAAGTCACTCTTATGTCCCTCTTGTACCACTCTAAAAATAATATGGCTTCTAAAATTAGTATTGGACTTATGATTGATCATTATTGAATTTTGATCAAATGATGATTTTAAAAGCCACCTCATTTCTAAAGTGAAACAAAATGGACATAAGAGTGACTTATAGAATTACTCCAAGTTCAAACTATTATAGCATTTGCATCTTCTTATTAAGTTATAATAATACTTGTATTTTAAAAAGACTCATTTATTTATTATTTTTATTTTTCTAATCAAAGCGGGAGAGTGAGAAAATGGGAAATTAAAAAGACTCATTTGAACACATGAGACTGGGATCGATATGTATTGGGCCTTACAATAGCCCATTTCATAGTTGGGCTTTCATCTCCAAACCTTACCCAATATCAGAAAGCCTAGCCCGGATAGCTTTATAATGGGCCTTACCAACAAACACTAACCAAAAAAAAAAGAAAAAAAAAACACAAGGGGGGAAAAACCTCAAAATGTCTGATGACTGAAAGAATCTCCGTTTGCTTTCGATTTGGCAAAATTCCACAACAAAAAGCTTAAGCAAGGGAAGAGCGAGAGAGAGAGACAAAGTGACAGGCAATGGAGGTAGAACTGAAAGAGTTGCTGCATGATCTCGAATCTCTCAACCAATCGCTCCACGATCCTTCTCATCGTGCTTCAATCGATAAGGTATTTCGGATTCATATACATACGTAAGTACATAATTATGTACAGATGGATGCACGTATGCATGTTTGTGTATGAGAATTTATGAATGTTAGAATTTGTGGACCTTTGTTTGAATCTGGATTTTATGTTTTCAGTCTGACTACTCGAATAAGATAGAATCGGGGCGGATTCGGATTTGAAGTTTAGCTTTGATGGCGTAGAAATCTATGTTCTTATCGTTAATGATAATATTAAGGTGTTAACTGAAAAATTAAGAACATGAAAATTTGGCTAGCTTTGTGAATTTTAGTTCTTAAAATTAAGTCCAATTGATTTGTGATAATAGATCAATGTAGAACTGAAACGGCATTTGTTACCTTTTTTGTGTGCTTATGCTTGGTTGCCGAGAAAATTATGCAATAAGAGAGTAAAAGCTATTGTTTCACGTACATTACCTTGTGCTGGTTAGGAAAAATATGATGACTTGTTGGTTTGGCTTTCTCGGTTCCAAAAAGATGGGATTGAAGTTCCGGAAATATATATATATATATATATAGGGTTATTTTATGGTTCTACTAACAATGTTTTATTTTCTTAACATTTTTTTGTGACATTTTGAACCTTGCCTATGATTTATATGAATGTGTTTTGTAGCTACGATTGCGTGTAGAACATCTCACAAGTATGGAAAGATCCGGACCTGCTCGGCGTTTAAAAGTCAAGGTATCTGTCTTTTGTGTTTTGCACACTCTTAGTTGATGATTATATTACTGATTCATACATGAATTGTCATGGTGGCAGGATATGAGCGCCGAGGTGGTAGATAGCAATCCCTATAGTAGGCTAATGGCACTTCAGAGGATGGGAATTGTAGAGAACTATGAAAGAATAAGGGACTTCTCGGTTGCCATAGTTGTCTGTATTTATCTCCTCTTTCAACGTTTCTTTTGTTGCTATAGAATGGAAGTCTATTGTACAATATTACACATTTTTATGTGATATGCATATGTCGCACATGTGAATTAGTGTTTTAGAAAACTAATTCAAAAATGGGACCACTTTCCCCTCCCCTCAAACCTACAGTTACTTTTGTTGTTTCAGTGCAATAATGTTGGATGTTCTTGATAATTGTTTTTTTTTTTTTTTTGGATAAGTAATTTTTTGTCCCCAAAGAGAAGGGGAATTGGGGATTTGAACTAGTGACCTTCGCTTTATGAGGCGTGGTCTCCAGCCGATTGAGCTACCTTTTAAGGGCAAATTTTACATTCTTAACACAAAAGAATTGAAAGTTGCATACACTTTCTATCTTTTGACAACTCCTTATGTTTCTCCTTTAGTGATTAGTTATCATGATTTTCTTGCTCTTTTTGCCCTACTTTCTAGGTGGCTTCTCTTGTATACTCTCTGTGTACTTAGAGTCACCTTACGCTTTTAATGATATTTCGATTAATTATAAAAAAAAAATTTAAAAAAAAAAGAATTGAAAGTTGCAAGTGATTTTTATAATTTTTCAATGCATATGTTTATGTTTTTGCTAATATACTCTGGGTTATGAAAGTAATGTGATACGTGTGCATCAAATTGTTGTTCTTTTAGTATTTGAAACTAAATCTCGAAATTGTTACTGCAAACTCCCATCACTTTGTTTGCAGCGAAAGGATGAGGCTACCTCACTGGTAGTGATGGTAGTGTGGCTAAATACTCAGCATGGGCCCACTGGGTGAAATTGTATACTCTGATTTACTGGCATCTTTAGGGTGTTAATAGCAAACCCAAGTCTGGTTGAGTCAAGTTGTTTTTGGTCCTCTTCTTCCATATGCCCAACTTATATATTTATTTGTAATATGTAAAATACTTTACAATCATCAACACCTTCAGTAGGGTTGCACTGATTTTCGTTTATTGATCACAGGGAATAGGTGGTGTAGGAAGTGTTGCAGCTGAGATGCTGACAAGGTGTGGTATAGGTCGCCTTTTGTTATATGATTATGACAAAGTGGAGTTAGCAAACATGAATAGGTTATTCTTTCGTCCGGAACAGGTTTTTGTCCACATAAATCTTATTCTTGATTCCGTGTTTTAAATTTTTATCATATTGTTTCCTCATTTCTGGATATTACATGCTTCAAAAGTCAAGTGACAAAGGTTTTAAACTTCCATCTTCCTAACTGTTATATGGACCAAAGATGATTATATTTTTCTAGCATAAGAAAGTTCTTTTAGTGAAGGAACACATAATCTTGCTAGTAATGGATGTAATGCAATTTGCCTTTTCAGGCTGGTATGACAAAGACAGATGCTGCTGTGCAGACCCTCTCAGATATAAATCCTGATGTTGTCCTTGAGGTAAACACTTTTATTGGATTTTTATTACTACGTGACTTCATTACATATGTCAAGTTATATTTGAATTCTCTATCTGCATATTTGAGGAATAGTTCATCATTGCTAGCATGGCTGCATGGGATCCTTGAATGAACTTATGGATTCAAACACATCTTTTACAAATGAGAAATGCTACATGTAATCCCAAGTGCCCACTCCCTGACGTGGTAATGAAAATTACCATGAATTTGGATAGATCCAAAATCCAATGGTAATTTTCATTACCAAGTCAAGGAGTGTACATTTGGACGTGCATGTAGCATTTCTCATTACAAATTGGCCATCCTTGGTCCATATAATTTATTGGAGCTCATAATTGAAGTTTTATCATGAACTTAGGCTTTGAACTCGTCTGTTACTGGTTGCCCATCCTTAACATGTCATAAATATAAAACCCAATGGTTTGAAGTTGATTAATTTTGGCTAGCTTTCCTAATTTTGATTCACATATGACATGTTAATTTGAAATTGCCATGCTTAGATAGGATAAGTATACAGATGCATAAAACAGTCCTTGAGATTTTGGATTTACGAATTTAGCAAGAGCTTCTATGTAGGAGAATCTACCTAAACACTTCTGCAATGAAGGCACTACACTTTTGCTCTCTTTTTTCTCATACCCTATCCTAAGGTTTAGTCTGGCTTCATCTTTTATGAATAGGCTGTGACCATATATCCATGCTAAATCAAATAATTAGAGACCCTTATCATATCTTACACTTTAACAGCCCCTTTTACAGAAAAATTTGATGTCAAGTTCATTCTTATTTTCTGTATTTGTTGTTTGATATAATGTATATTGCCATAAAATGATGAGTTTAGCTGGAATAAAAACTCAGAACTTCATAACTTCAATTCTGTTACATATGACAAAGAAGTCATAGGACTTACATGAGGAGACTAGATCAAATTTTGGAGAAGTTAAGAGATGGAAATGTATTTATAATATGTATGGCTGCTCTTGTGGTTTGACACAGTTAAAAAATCTCCTTACCATGTTCTATTAGTGCTTCCCTCATGCTGATCAGTTCATCCTGTGTTTTAGAGCTATACACTGAACATTACAACAGTGCAAGGTTTTGAGACTTTTATGTCAAGTTTGAAAAATAAGTCATTTCGTCCAAGTAAAGAAGGTATTGGAGTGGACCTGGTGTTAAGCTGTGTGGATAATTATGAAGCAAGGATGGTTGTTAATCAGGTAATCAGACTTTAACACAGGAGTCTTATTATTGTTTGAAATTCAGAGGTTTATCTCTCTCTCTCTCTCTCTCTCTCTCTCTCTCATATTTCATATCTAACTTTATTATTGGTTATACAGGCTTGCAATGAACTGAGTCAGACATGGATGGAGTCTGGTAAGTAGAATTATGGGCTAATGCAAGATTTGAAGTTTTGTATGTGTAGATGTCCATTGATTTACTTTGTAAGGAAATTTACTTGAAAAACATAAATTTGGCCAGGTGTATCTGAGGACGCTGTTTCAGGTCATATTCAGTTGTTGATACCTGGTGAAACTGCCTGTTTTGCATGTGCACCTCCCCTGGTATGTTCTTTCATTTATCTGAACTTGGATGAGAGTGCAGGGTTCTCAATTTACTATATGAAGATGTCGTTATGTAAAGTATTTCTGTTTGGGTGTTTCAAAATCTGTTTTTATATAGCTGGTGAGTTGGATGTTGAAGGATTCTATTTTGATCATACTTGCTTGTCTACTTTCAATAAAAATAGAAGTCGTATCCTCTATAAATGTAATGTCTTTCTCCTTTTGTTGTTCAGGTAGTAGCATCAGGAGTAGATGAACGTACACTGAAGCGTGAAGGGGTTTGTGCTGCGTCTTTACCTACCACCATGGTACAAGTTATCCTTTTCCCACTATTTACCTATCAAAAAAAAAAAAAAAAAAGTTTTCTTTTCCAACATTCTATCAACTGCACTTCTTGGGTAGCTTAATCCTTTGAATAACATGTTTTCACGTTTAACATGTTTGATGAGCTGGATTGTAATTTTTCTCAATCATAAAATTCATAACATTGTCATTGCATGAAATTGAGCTAATTTGATGGGTTGGATTGATTTCCGTATAATACTATAAGGACACAATAATGACAGTAATTTGTTAGTGGTTGATTGAGTTGTGGACATGCTCTGGACTGTATTGTGTGCTGTGTACGTTATTATTCTTACAGCTGTATTTCCTTTATGGCAAATTTTGTTTGGTTTTGTAGGGAGTTGTTGCTGGGCTTCTTGTCCAGAACACACTTAAATTCTTGCTGAAGTTTGGAAATGTGTCCCCGTACTTGGTAAGTCCTTACATTAACTTCCTCTCTCTCTCTCTCTCTCTCTATATATATATGCTGACTTGCACATAGCAGAGGCAACCTACTGTAGGTTAAGGTCACTACCTACATTTGTTGTAAAATCAGGCAACATACTGATCTCGTGCCTTGGCTTTGCTTGCTTCCAGGGATATAATTCTCTTAAAGACTACTTCCCAACCATGGAAATGAAGCCGAACCCTCAGTGTTCAAATGTAGCTTGTCTAGTACGACAGGTAGCATAATTCAACTTTATTCTACCCATGGTTCGCCAAAGTTCATGTTATGAAACATACACATATCATGTTATAAGTTTCACTTCTGATGGTGGAAATGATATGTTCTGTTTGCAGCAAGAGTACATTCTTGCAAAGCCAGCTAGGGATGCTGCACTTAAAGCAAAGATGGAAGCTGAATCCTTATCAGTTGAAGAAGGCCCACTTCATGCTGACAATGAATGGAGCATCAGGTGCTTCTCTTGAAATTCGTTTTTGTTTTGTTATAATTATAAATGGTGAAATGTTTCACAGTACTTGTAAGAAAAAGAAAAAAAAATGAAGAGTACTGAATTACATAAATTTTAGAGTAAAAGATTGATGCCTCTTGATGCTGATTATAATTGGGGTCAACGCATATTCTTAATTAAATGCTGAATTGCTGATACCCTTTGCTGGGCTTGTACTAATTACTCTGCCTTTCGTTGATTCTTAGCTGTCAGGTTTAGTGATATCTTTTCTTTGTTGATTTTTCAGTGTCCTAGATGATAATGAGCTGAATAGCATGGATGCAACTAGTTCTGGTAAGTCATCATTTTATGTTTCAACTTATCGAGATAGTCTGTGGTCCATATTTGCTAAGTTGCTATCGAACACTATCCCCTTTTCTTGTGTTGTTTGATTAAAGAAGGCAGGCCTTTCTTTTGCGATACCATTTACTCAATTGTTTAGGGGGGGCCGTGTTGTGCACTAGTGCCAGGAAAGCAGGCATGGCACCGCTTCACAGGTTCTGTAGATTTGCATTATGCTAAAATGCCCAACACACTTTTAACACATTGGTCCCCTAGTTTGGTTTAAGGATCTTATCGCATCTGTGGGGATTCAGTCCACAGCTGATAATCCCTTGGTATATATCCCGCTTTACCTCCTAACTTTTTATGTTGCATCTATCTCTGCTCATTTTGTCGTTTGTTTTATCCGATATTAGCTATTCTTTTCTTTGATCTGCAGACATGAAAAAGGGGATTTTTTTTTTCCTTCTTTTTTTTTGACAAAAGACCTTGAGCCTTGAATTTTGGCGGGATTCAGATATTATGTCATGCTAGCAACCAACTAAAGCCTGCTTGTTCGTTTTTGTCTGATTTTTTTCTCTAACGTGGGCTTTCACTTCAGATGCTCTTCCAGAAGGTCTTGTTCGCGAGCTCCCAAGTGCAGACGAGCCTCAGAGAATGGTGCCTCATGACGCACCACTTGTTTCTATTGATGATCTAGACGACCTTCGGAGGCAACTTGATGCTCTTAATTCTACTTAACGTTCACCAACAGCTCTCCCCTCCCCAAAAAAACTAATTCCTTAGCAAGTCAAAGGTATTTATTGCCTCCATTGATCTAACAACCCTTTGGGGGTGTCGGGGAAATAGTACTGATACTATTACCATTTGAGATAAGTGTTGTAGGTCATGTCCTACGCTGTGGGCTATGTTTAAATTTTTGTACTAGGCTTGGACTGGGAGCTCAAAAGCCTGGCCTGGAATACGCTCCAAGATTTCTGGAGGAAAAGAGAGATGATTTAGGGTTTTTGGGATTTCATATGACTTCATCAAATACAGGATATTGAAGCAAAATCCAATTTGTAGCAATCACAACCAGTCAAGAACGAAGAATTAATAAAATACATGTTGGTCCAGCCAGTAACAAGCTTAGTTGATCAGTTTACTAACATGTAATACAAATAATTATCAGGTTTGACTAAACTATTGAATGAAGACTGAAATCTAGGGCTCCTCAAACTTGATTAAAATTTGATTCATCTGCGGTTGATGTTTCCTGACCTGCAACTCGGAAAAGAGTTTCATATTAAAAGCTTTGTTAGGAAAAAACAATACAACTATATCCCCAACTCCAAGCCACTTACTTTGCACTTTTAGACATGGCATACATGTACAAAAATCTGTCTTATGAGGTCTCAATGTAACTGAGTCTAATTACTTGACAGATTCAGAAGAAAACAGGAAGGCTTACTTTTACACCGGCCATTGATAGTAGTTTGTGAGATGCAACATATATAATGTCTGAATCACTTAACCTCTTCTCCACAAAATATATAACTTCGGATACCCCCGCCTGTGAAAAAGAAGAAAGATGAATTAGACCTATTAAACAGTTAACTATGAAAAGTGGGACCAGAAGGGAATGAAACATATGCAGAAAATCAGTATATGCTAAGGCAGATTTCAATACTTAAGAAACAAGTATCGTGTAAGAAGGCTAAGACCTACATGAGATCACTAGTGGGGATGCATATTTTGCAAAGACATTTGTGAGAGGATAAAGTGTTCTTCCAAATTAAGTTGAAAGAATTTTCTCCATCTCAATCTATAAAATTATCGTGTTTAAAACGCATGTGAACATTATTAAAAATATGCATGAGAATCATATACTCCATTAAAAATAGATATGATTTCAAAAAGACTAATACTATAAACCACACTTTTATCCCATTCTGCCAATATATATATATATATATATATATATATATATATTCAAGAACTGATTAGCATTATCACATTACTAAGGTGAGATGGTGGAAAAATAAAAATGTGATTTCTAACATTACTCTTTTTAGTAATGCATGTGATTTTCACTTGCATTTTGGACATATGTAAGTTTAATAGAATGGATTAAAAGAAATGCATTTTGGACACATGTTAATTTAATAAACCGGGTGTTTGGAGGATATCACTATTTTAAGTAATCTACAAAAAAAAATTTAGTGAAACCATACAACCTACAAGGGTAGTTTCAACATCTAGAATATTAGCTTGTCACTAGATAGTGCTAGTTAACTTTCAACACAACCCTTCTTATCAGGCTTGTATGTAGAAATGACGGTCATTTGTTTGATTAATGCTTTGACAAAAAGGGGGAGGGGGTGTTTCGTTGTGAAATTCATGGATGAAGAAACAAAATGTAGTTGGGGGTGGGGGGCATTTCATATCTCAAGTGATCATTTTGTTATACAGACAGAACGGGAACATTAAAACCAGACCTGAATAATTATCTTGGCACATTCATTGCAAGGAAACATTGTCACGTAAAGCCTCTGCAACATCATAAAGAGACAAAACAGTCTTCCAGTATCATTAGTTCTCATATTCTAACAAAGTAGCAGGATCGTGAAAAAAATTTGGAAGCATCATTGACAATATTTACGTTTTTTACTCCCCTTTTAATTTCAACTTCAAATAAAGAAAATTCAAGATGTGTACCCACCTATCCTGCATACCTGAGGCTGCCTAGGGCTGGCAATTTTGACACGACCCGCGAACCCGACACGAACACGACACGAAATTAACAGGTATTGGGTTTGGACTTATCGGATTCGAGACTTAATCGGGTCTACCCGATTAAAACACGATTAAATTTGTATCTGGCGGGTCGACCCGCAAGACACGTTTAATAAATGGGTCTGGCGGGTCAATCGGGTCTGGCGGGTTATTTAATTTTTTATTATTATTTTTATTATTATTATTATTTTTTTATAAAAAAACCTATGTCTAAGTTCTAACTAAGTTAACCCTAACACTTACTGACTCACTCACGGCTTCATTTCACTCTTCACTTCACGACTTCACAGTTTTCACTTCACTGGCATATTCCTTGTTTTTCCGTTACTTTTTCTATGTGGGTCTATATATTAAAACATTATCTTTTAAATCATTATTTATATATTAAAACATTCTCTTTTAAAATTTTTTATTCTTCTTGGATGGTTAGGATAAATTTGACTAGTTTTTTGGCCTAAGATATCCCTTTATTAAATTATTTTTTCCAATTTTGATTAAGGTTTTTTTTTTTAAAAAAAAACGGGTCGTGTCAGGTCGTGTCTACCCGATATGACCCGGTTATGCTAAACAGGTTAAGCGGGTCGTGTCGGGTTACCCGGATATTTTTCGTGTTATAATCGTGTCAGACCCGCTAACCCGTTTAGCTAAACGGGTCGTGTTCGTATTTCGGGTAATCGGGTCGCAGGTCCTAATCGGGTCTACCCGATTATCCATTTTGCCAGCCCTAAGGCTGCCTAAAGTAGGTGGGCCCTGCAACCTGGTTGCGGGGCTCACCTACCCTGCACACCTTAGGCTGGCTAGGGCATGGATAGAAATTTTCAACAATTTTGTTGCACGAATTGTTAGCAATTCAAGCAGTAAATGTAAAAGTCCCTAAGAAACCCACTTGCCTGAGCAAATCTCAAGCATCTTACTCTCTTGTTCAGACAGGTGAGTCCTATAAGAATTCTCTTACATTTGTTGTCTGAATTGCCCCCCTCTAACAATCTAAGCAACAAATTGCTAGGAATCCAAATCCATGGGGCAGGTGAGGTTTGATTGAAATTCAAACAACCTAATTTCAGGGAATTCTAATCCATACCGGAGGAATAAAACATGATACAAATAAAGGATTCAAAGAAACCGAAATATGGACAATGTGTGAAACAAACCTGACCAGCAGCAGAAGCGTGATTTGTGTTTAGGATAGCATTGACTTCAGCATGACAAACATAACTGCAGTAGAAAATTTAGAATGTAAAGAGCAACAAAGGGATGAAAAAAAGTTAATCTAAACTAAGATACATAATAACTTGGTAAAGATTTTAGCCAAGTATCAAGCATTTGCATATATGATCTCATAATGGTGGGAACACTATATTTGATGAATGCAACAGAGAACATCAAACATCTATTGTGGATCACAATAAACTTGGGAACAAACCTATGTATTTAACAAAACAATAAGTTTCGAAAGAAGGGAGGAGCTTATGAGATCACAAGACTTACGGATACTTTGTCTCTAAAGGATCCCCGCTTTTGGATTTCTGGAACATAAGAGGAGGCAGATTTACTACTAGCTATTCCTTAATAATAAGAGAAATTTATTTGTTATAAAATGCTGACCTTTGCCCAAGGAAGCTTGTCATCAGAACAGCCTCTTGGAAATCCATTATAGCCAATGCCTAAACAAAGAAATAGACCATGAAACTCTCATACAACATGCAATATATGATTTTCCCCGTAATTGTCAAACTCAAAAATAGCAGAAGCCATAAAGACAAAATGGGCAGCTTGATGGTGTTCCTGTAAATTGTTGAAGTTGACCGAGATGAATACATTACCACATCATTTAAAAAATTTAACTGACGTGGCATCATATATATAAAATAAAATCTTAACTATAAAATGACTCTTCTCTATTTCACTTGAAAGTGAGAAGTTCCTTGTCCCCCTCCCCCAACTGTGTCCGAGAAAAAGTTGGTCCCATCAACAATGTCCGACTCCAAATACTGGAGTTTGCTAAAACGATCAATGTTTTTATTCTTTTTCTTTTGGAATCTTAAATGCCTTTCCTTCATGGCATATGTAAACAAGACACTCATAAAATACTTCAGACCTCACGTTGGATACCATTTTTTGAACTTACCGAGAATAACACCATTTTGACTCACTAAGCATGCACCCACCTGCATCACCAAATATGAAACTCCCATTGGCTCGGATTCAACAGGTAAATTTGCAAAACACCCACATCAGATGCAGAATCATGCATTTCAAAACACAAATAAAGCATTTTAGCCATGTCAAGCACCTCCTGCAGTATTTTTGTTCACAAACATAATAAAAACGTAGTGCCTCAAATTCTGTGTATTAGGATTGTGAAGATAAAGTAAGTGGGAGGGATAAATTTTCTTCCAAATTGAGTTGGAGAAATTTCTTGAAAACTGAATCTATTAAAATGACGTGTTTAAAATGCATATGATTTTCACCTGCCTGTTAGGGTCTTTGGATCTTTCAGCTGATAAAAATGCAATTGCCATAAAATAATCATCCCATGACAAATATCTGCATCCAAAATTCACATAAACGAATAAAAAAATCCTATCTTTTTTTTTAAAACAAAAAAAGAGGCAAAAATCAAAGTAATTCATAACAAAGTACAGTAGAGGAAATTCATTCATGTACACCTTGAACCCTAACAATGTCCATCCATCCAATAGCTTAATCTGTTACTGAAACAGAACAAACTAAGAGACTAATAATCAGAACTTATATACTGACCCTGTGCGCTTGGAGGGATCGAAGGGGCTCCGAGAAGAGCGGTTCTGGGAGACGACGCCGTTCTGCGAGGGATTGGTATGGGGAAAATGCTTTTTAGGGCTGAGGAAGAAGCGGAAAGCGAGGGCGGATGCTAAAGCGCCGAAAACTGTGGCCGTGGAGACCAGAGCGAGCTCGCGAGAGTTCATGGAGTTCGATCGCGAAGGGAATGGGTGACTGACAGTCACTTTCCCGAGAAAATTTTGTTTGACTGGCTCGGGGGCTGAGAAAAAAGTAGCGGGAAAGCTATAGTGGAAAATTGGACATTCAAGATCGCGCGCTAGGAAAATTAATTACGGCATGAATTTCCTCCGCATTCGTGTGGAGATGGCCGAGTTGGTCTAAGGCGCCAGATTAAGGTTCTGGTCCGAAAGGGCGTGGGTTCAAATCCCACTCTCCCAAAATTTTCTCCTTCTTACTTATTTTTTTAATAAAAATTTTGGACTATTTCTTGATTTAGGCAGTCATTTAAGGGCTATACTAATATCTTGCGGATGTGTTTAGCAAAGGAGTGAATCGGACTGAACCCAAAATCCTAAAAAAATTATCTCAAAATTAATCCCTAATATTCTTACTTTTTATATCACATAAATCATTTTTTATTACTATTCAAATAAAAAAAAAATCAATACAAAACAAATTTTTTTCACTTTTTTATACAAAATATTCTTACTTTTTTTTTTTTTTACATCAATTAAATCTGTTACAGTTTTGGTCCACTTCCTCATGCCCACTCCTTTGCCAAACATAGCCTAGAGAAAATGCACCATATATAATTTAACAGATAATAAAACCTACCAAATAGTTGTTTGCAATCTCTTTTTAATGGGAAAACTTGGCTATTTCATTTATCAAAGTGTTTTTTTTTTTTTTGGTAACTTGATTAATATGAAAGTGACAAAGCATTCAAGCTTTTATTTTTTTTAATCAATTCAAAGGAAAAAGTGAATGGGAAGATTACATGAAATAAAATACAAATAAGGAGCCGACAAACCTAACAAAAAAACTCAAAACAACTAAAAACAATCTAAAAACAACTAATTATTATTTTTTTAAAAAAATAGTTAATGTTTTGACTCTTTTAATAAAATGAAGAAATTAAGAAGAGGTTTATCAAACAAGGTCTCCAGGGGAGGAATTCAATTTGAATTTTATTTATGTTTCCCAAGAGATAAGATGGAATAATACAATGTACACAATATATTGTCCGTGCAGTTTGTCTTCTACCTTCACAATCACATCACAATAATCGGAAAAAATATACTGCTCTACTTCAAAATTTAATGAGTTTGTACTCCAACCTTAACAAAAAGGCATTATTTGAAAAGACAAGCACCTGTGCATGCCAAAATTACATGGCATTTTATACATATATAGCTTAGAAAAATTGTATTGAGATCCCTTAATTTTTTTTTTTTTAAAGGATTACAGGACTTGTAATTGGCAACAGAAGTGATTAAAACCAACATCCTAAAGATAAAAGAAAAAAAAAAAAAAAAAACAACAACAACAACAAAATTAAGGTTACCTTCTCATAGCGAGGGGATGGTTAATTGTGTACTCACTCTCAAAGCAGTGTTAGAGGTAGTCCAGCCATCTCCGACAAAAAAAAAAAAAAAAAAAAAAAAGAGAAGAAGCTTTTTAGGTGGTCCAAACACCCCTCACCTTAAAAGGCCAGAGTGGTTAATTAGCTTTGGATGGTCGTTCGAGGGTGGTCCAACCACCTTACCCATTCTTCTCTCAAAACAAAATTATGCTTTGAAAGTTGTCAAATTACTCTAAAATGACTGATAAGGTGTCCCAACCACTCTAAAACCGTATTTTTTTGTCTCTCTTTTTTATGCACACTTACATGTATCATTCCCTATTGTTCATGACAAATGAACAATCTAGACTGAAAGAATTGCATAGAAACTCAATCTTGCTTTGAATTCAGCATTCTTATAATTTCTTGCTGTCTTCATTTAATCCATTTAGCAATTACATATTATAAAAAAAAAAAATGAGGATTCAAAAGTGCAAGAAATTCGTGTGGTTGAATTCAACATCATTTTTACTAAGAATATCAAAGTAATTAAGCCGGGTTTTGTGTGTTTCATACAAGATGGTAGTGTCAAAACTTTTTGTGATACTATGATGAGCAATATTGCTGTGTTATATATGCATCATCATAATCTACATTAATTACAGAAATGCAGTGCTATGATGAGCAAAACTCAAGATACTTCAGAATTACATTTCCATTTCAAAGACAACGTACGGTTTTGAATGAAAATTGAAATGATTCTCATGAAATAATGAAACTAACAAATGGTCATTAATTAATCAATAGAGATGAAAGCAATAAAAACATTTAAATTAAATATTATATATATAAGGCTTAATTAGTGATTGAGAGGGTTTAAAGTAATAAAATGAAGGGTGGTGATTGAAGGGAATCGACCAAATCTGATATACATCTGAGTGCATGCACAAACAGATAAATCTGCTAAAAACTTTCGACCCACATGATGTGAGACGCAGAAAGGTCTCGTAAAAAAGGACCCCACAGATGAAGGGTCCAAGTTGGCTGCAGAGGCAGTAACCCACAATCATGGTCAGCCTCACTAGTGTGACCATACCACGTGCCGACCTGCCTGTAGCATGGGCTGCTCAAGAGAAAGCGAGAGGCTTTTTCGTACTGGGGGCCGACAACCTAGGCCTACCATAAAGCTATTAACCCCTCCCCAAAGGAGGATAAAAATGCCCTTAACCACATAAAGTTATAAACCCTCCACGCACGTGCGACTGTAATTATTACACACCCACACCTATCCATCCTCCCAAATCCAATCTCATCTCCCCCCAAAAAGAAAAAGTCAAGTAAATTTATAAACAAAGTTAAAAAAGAGAAACAAACACAAAAAAGCCACTCATAACCTAATAACGTGATCCGTTATGTTATATATGTTCCCCCCACTTTTCTTTAACGGAATTTCACATCTGTTCATATCTTCAAATCCAGGTGTTTACCAAAATCTCCTTTATATATATTAGAGTACTATTGTTAACTCTTTACAATTATATATTATATTTATCTTATAACGGTTGCTCATTCAAAACACATTACGTCAATCAAAATTAAAAAAGGTGTGACAATTAAGTAAGTATGAAGGGTTGCATTATTCTCCTGCTTAATTTTATTGTTTTAGCTAGGGGTAAATCATAAATGTATGAAGTCTTTGACGTAAAATTTTGAGATTTTTTCATATGAAATATATATATATAGTCTAAAAGTTTTAATTTTTTAAGTGAGATTTTGATATAACATGTAAATAAATTATAATCCAAAAGTTAAAATATATAAATTTAGACAAATAATGTCTGTAATTATAATAAACGACCTATTTTATCACACCGCACATATCAGTGATAAAGTCAGCTACTAATTAATTAATTAATTAAAATAATAATTTAACATTTTTACTTAATCATTTAACCAATTATGAACGTAGTTTAGTATGCTAGAGAGCAACAATTTGGCCTAAAACTCAATTATTATATTTAAAGTTGAATTTCAAGAGATCGAGAGAATAAAGATGGATAAGGGTAGGCAGTTATATATATTACGGGTTTTAAGGTGTACGTTTAAGTCATTTTACATGGGAACCACGGGCATAGAAGTAAATTGGACATGTTAAGCTTTGTTTATATATAGCCACAAGTTTTTGCCACCCCCACAAGGCCAAACTCCCTCACCACCACCTTAGCGATCATTTCCTCTGTACTTTGCAGCCTTTTTTTGCTTTCAATGGAAGAGGAAGATCATCAAAAGGAGTTGCAGCTACTCCCTACTTCGCACTCCGTACCTTCTTCATCACACAAGCCATCTCGGCCGTCGGCTTCTTCTTCTCTAAGGTATCGGTCAACGATGTCTGATTCCTTTGCAGGCCCAGCGCTAGACCTACAGCTGTCAATCAGCGTAAGGCCAATCGAGCCGGCTTCGGACTGCGTTCTAGCCGGACCCATTTGCGGTTACGATGACGTCAAGTCCGAGTCAAGCTGCGTCGAGGCGTTGAAATGGCAGGCGGCGGAGCAGATTCGGCTGGCGGCGATGGAGAAGGCGTATGCAGAGCGGGTGAGGGAGCTGACGAGGAGAGAAATGGAGTTGGCGCAGACGGAGTTTGCACGTGCAAGGCACATGTGGGAGAGGGCTAGGGAAGAGGTGGAGAAGGCTGAGAGAATGAAGGAGAGGGCGACCCGCCAGATAGATTCCACGTGCATGGAGATTACTTGCCAGTCTTGCAGGCAAAGGTTCCGCAGGCCTTAATTCTCAATACAATAGAATTGAGTGTTCAAATGCTTTCAAGGTGATGTGTATGCAAAATCTGGGTTAAATTGGGTTTCTGCAATTTGCTTTGACACAAAATAAATGTATAAAAGATAATTAAAGCACACAATAAAAGTGGCTGGATGAGGACTTCGCGATGCCCCCCCTTTTTTAATCTTTATTTTTATTTTTTATTTTTTTATTTTTATCATCGTGATTTGTATGCTGAATAATTAACACAATGATCATCTTTTTATATGGCCCAGGGGGTGAATATATAAATGTCGCCACAAGTTTTAAATTAAAGTTTCCACATGCAGTTTAGGAAGTCATACTCTTTATGTATTTAATTAGAATTTGTATGTAGCTTAGCTGATGCTTGAAGACTTGTTTTTGTCTTTGTCATTGAGATAAACATCAGCTTTATCTCAAAGCAGAAGTCTTAGCTTTTGA
Organism: Corylus avellana; assembly: GCF_901000735.1. Lineage (NCBI taxonomy): Eukaryota > Viridiplantae > Streptophyta > Magnoliopsida > Fagales > Betulaceae > Corylus > Corylus avellana. The sequence continues at coordinate 597,945 of NC_081543.1, forward strand.
ATAACTGGTGATTTAATTAAAGCAAAGTTCAACAAATTCTTTTAGAAGAAGTGATTAATTAAGGGGAAAAAAAGAAGAAGAAGAAAAACCATTTCATCATCTTGGGTCTTGATGACAGGCACTCAAAAAAGCCATTTCAGTTGATCATTTCATGATACCGTTTAGCAGCCTGAGTCATTGATAATTGTGTTCTAGCAAGTTTCCTTTTCACCTTTCATGTGTTTTTTAATCATATGATCTTATTGGCGAGATTAACAAAACTGCAGGTGCAACAGATCTGCAGTAAATCAATTTAATAGCCTGCAGGCTACTCAGTACCCGGAGTGAATCAACCTACTAGATTTTCGTCAGAATATCTAGAAAACGTGCTAGCACATGAAGGTTGAATGGAATTCGGATAATCGGAAGCATATAGGTTTTTGAGAAAGTCTAGGTACTTGCATATTAAACAACAATTATACACGAATTAAGAAATGTAAGAAGATCAATTTCATTGAATTGTTAAGATACTGCAAGATTAATTGGATCACTACACAGTTTCAGGTCTTTAATCATTTGATTGCTTGGGACTTCTGTGGATATATATATATATATACGACACAAAAAAGAGTTTAGATGAGAGGGTTGAAAGGGAAAAAGAAGGGAATTAGGTGTGTTAAAAGAAGGAAATCATCACATCCGAATTAAACATGATTAAGATGTGATGATGATATGATTAAAAGAGGTGGCCGGGAAAGTGTAGGCTAGGCTGACGATCGACGAGAGTGCTTTAAACAAGTCAAACCTGATGGAAGCAGGGTCAAGTTCGGAACCTTGATGTTGATAGAAAGGCAAATGAATCAGAACAAAAAGCGAGTAAAATTCAGCAAGAAGAAGACAGGATAGCTGTATCCACTTGTATGCAACTTCTTAACTTTTGCTCATAAGAACCCGAACACCCACTATCCATGTCTGGGATCCAACACAAAAGAAACATTTTTGGATAGGATGGCTCTACTGACTATACTAAAAGCATCAATCAGAACAGTGAGTGCAGTGCTCCTTTTCAAGATGTCGCGGCAATATTGGCATTAGCTTCATTTGTCAGCAACCTAGCTCCAAACATATTACTCAAATACAGTTAATCACTCAAGACTGATCAAGAGATCAGTGGCTTCAATAATACACTTGATTCTTTGATGAGATCATGACATTATTAATTATGTAGTGGGGGCAAATGATCATAAAGTTTCAACATATATTAGGTCCTTTTCTGAAAAGTACATTTGGAACAGCTAGGAAAGCATGGGGAGGAAAATAAAAAAGACGATCCAATTTAATATTATAGCCCTAGCTATATATACTTAATTAATGTGGTTGCCGGAATCTTCGTTCTTTTTAACTGCCAAACCTAATTAAGGATTATAAGATCAGTACCAAAATGTTTCACCTCCTAACCACTTGTTTCTTGCTTTCCCCAACAACTGCTGTCTGCTACTAACATTACTTCAAAAAGACGTTCAGATCACCGCAAATTCACTTCACTACTTGTTTAACGCTTGTAATTTCAACAAGTTCGATCAATCCCTTCGTTTTACCTTTTGATAAATGTGGTCCATTTTTTTGCAGGGTGTAAGCATTAGGATTAATTGATATACCCCATATCCACCTGGCCAACCTAGGTTGAGAATGCGGGCCCAGGAGCTCACGGTTGTGCCGAAGTAGTCAAGCCCAAACCACAAACCCTAATTGAGCCATGCTTGGCCAAAGCCGTACTCCACTATAAGGAGACACCTGACTAACACCGTACCTAACTAGCGAAAAGACACGAATTCAATGCCATACTTGGCCAGGGTCTTACATATATACCTTATCAGTGGGCAACGCCTAATTAAGATTGTATACTTGTTAGTAAGCACTCCGCTTAAAGAATGTTATATATGCAACCAATTCTAGTACACACATTACCATTTGCATTACAATTCTTGTAATTTTCAGTACTCTCTAATTAGCGATCCAATCTTACTAACTTAAGTATAAGATATTTTCTTTGTTGGTATTCTCGGCAAGTCTCCAACCATTCTCTCTCCTTTAAGTGTCCATTGTTCGAGATTGACATAGCAATATTCATTACATATCCTAGTCAACCGCATGTTACTGTTAGCTTTAAACTTTACTTTTTTGGGATCAAAATCTTCAAAAAGATAAAATGAAGAAAACGATTTCTCAGAAAATGAGTGCAGCAGTACTTGTCCTAATTAAAGGAAACCTAGCTAACTGTCTACATGATGCTCTACACTGAAAAGCTGGATGCCATTGATAGAAACTTACACGTACGTTTGGACTGCTGGAAGCTTAACAGAAAATGCTTAGTGGTGAGTTCCAATGGCATGGACTCTCACAACACCGCCAGATATTAATCTAGTTCGTGATCAGCCGTACTCCGACATATGACCACTTGCATTACAGACCCCTTGTCTTTTATCTTTTATTTTGTTACAATCATAGAAATGCAAGAATCATCAATTATTTCGGAAAGTTGAAGAGCGGGATAAAGATGTAGGACATGCTCCCCGAGTTATCAAAGTTGTCATTATGACAAAACCTTAAACTTTGTCTTTTTTCACACTGTCCGCATTCGATTGTCAAGTGATACTGTTTGCATTCTCATTTGAATAAATTGTAGAGAAGAGTTAGAACTTAGAAGTAAATTTTGAGTGCAAACAAGCGTATGAGACTGTTAATATATATATATATATATATATATAACTCATCATGACTTTTCTCAAGTTACCTTAATTAAACTGTTGTCGACAAACAAATCTTTGCCAAATTCAGTGGTTATGCGTAGGGACATCAATGCACTACTCCTCTAGGTAGCTGAGTGTTTACGTTTTTAAAAGCTTAAGCGGATAGGAAGATGTAAATTTAATCACTTAATCATTAGTTTAATATTTTTTCTCACCTGTGAGCTTAAACTCTCTTTTAATAGGTGATGCCCAACACGTGGAATATTTAATTTAAATAGGAGGTGATTTGACGGAGTCAAGGTTCGATGATCTCATGACCTTTGGCTTTAATACCATGTTAAACTACTGCTTATATCCCAAAAGGTTAACCTGATAGGAATAGATGAATTTAATCACTATTTTAACACGAGGTATTTGCAAAGATCATTGACAAAAATAAGCACAAGAACTTGTCAGAGCGAGCTAGCGAAAAATAGCTCTGATGTTTAAGTTAGTATGATTAATGAGGAAAATAGTTGAGAGAACGAAAGATATAGGAGACGAAAATCCTCCTTTTACTTGCTGTCAGCTGTCTTTTATAGTCAGCTTTTGTAGCCATACATCACTCTCTAGGGCCCCTGACTCATGCAACTCATAACTTTCTACTGGCCGGGATCATGAGAATCAATGTTGATCATGTACTAAGATTGAGATGGGATCCGATGTGGTGCTTTGTGGTTGTATATTTTGGGTCTATCGGAAGATAGGCCGGGTATTCGGGCAATTAGGCCTAACAAAAGTTTAAACTAATAAAAAATAGTAAATTTAATTATTTAATTTATATTTTAAGACAATGCATTTTACTTTTTCTATCTACTACTTACATGGGCAGTGGCATGTGAGGATTCACAAAGTTCAGCTCTGATGATATATACTACTTGCTGAACAGGAAATGTATATTTTCTTTTAAGTAATAATTTTTTTTTGGTCATATCTTTCTAGGTACAAAAGAAAGAAAGATATTGAATGATTGAGATTGTTGGATCAAACCATTTCTAAACCAATCAAAAGAAAAAGTCTGCTGACTTTTGAAGCCAGGAAACTTCAGATCATGGTGGGACTAAACTCTTTCTGTCACACCATGTGAGAATCATGTGAATCACATTATATAGTAGTACCACTGGCTGGGTTAGCTAGCAGACGTTGCCCTTATAAGTGGGTGCTCTATGTTCTCGTAAAATACTAAAAGGATTAAAGGAGATCCATAACGTACAGATTTCATATATCATTTGACATCAACATATAAGGAAGCCTAGCTATGCCGAAGCATTCTCACGTTCTTGGCCTACTGCTTATTACCATTGAACCATCTGAAAATAAAGATTAATAGGCAGATCACAGCCATTGTGAAATATTTACCACTAAAAAAGATAGTGATGGGATTAATCTTCCTATATGTTTATTAATTCCTACCATTCATATCTTCGAGGTGAATCCCTTCGGCCTTGTGATTTTCGCAAGTCAAACGTTTGTATTAAACAAAATTGTAGAAAGTGTCCGTTTAGGAGTACGTTTGAAGAAAAAAAAATGACCGATCCATAATTACTTGAAAAGTGGTTAATGACCCGCCTTCAATAACCGCATAACGTCTAGCTCTTGTGATGGCAGTTACTTAAAAATGATAACCGTATAAACTGGTTGCGGTTACATGCAATTGATCAATTAATGATGGTTAGGTTTTAATTTCAGCCATAAAAAGGAATGATGTATAATATTGTTGCTCCTCAATTCCCATCAATCTTTAATTTTGACGGTAGCATGATCATATATTAGGGATAGGGTAAATTGAGAAAATTAGAATATGCATCATAGTCTGAAACTTGGGACAATTGAATGAAGAATTGGCGTTCGCAACTTATGCTCTTTCAAGGATTCATGAAGAAATTCTTGAAAACTAATTACCTTTTTGTTTTGGTTGAAGTCTTAAAATAAGATTTTGGTTATTAATTTGCTGGTTTTATAATTTAGTCAATTATGGTGTTGTACGTTTTTTAAAAATTCTCACATTAATCAGCTAGGTATGTAGTTTGGTATGGATTTATCCACTGATTGGACCTCTTGACCTAATAGTTTAGTCTTTTATGTACTTAAATATGGTCTCATTTGTGTTGTTAGCTCATAATTTATAATTTATGATGCTTTAAGCTGTTTCATGTTACATTTACTCCTTGACATTGTTCTTTAAGAAAATTGCTATTTATCCAATTGATAATAAATACTCCATTTTCAACCGTGTTCCTAAACTATCCTATTGGCTATGTTTGTTAGGGTATTTGGGTAGGTGTTTTTCATTTTTTGAAAAAATGTTTTAACCTGAGATAAGTGTGAAAATTAGTTTCTATTGGGTCTATATTTGAGAAACTGAATTATGTGGTTTACACATGTTTATTTTGGAAAAGCACAAACAAATATAGAGTTAATTATATATATATATATATATATATATAAAGGTGGCCGCGTAGCTAAGGTTGACAACTTTTGACACGACCTAAGAATCCGACATTAAATTAAAGGGTTATGGTTGAAGGGTTTGACCCGTTTAATTAAATGGTTTGGGTTTTGGTTGACTTATATAGTCCGTCTTACACCCATGCATTCACATGATCTGAACTCGATATACAATATAATGGCTAGCAATTTTTGACATGACTTACAAACTTGACACTAACCCAGTACAAAATTAGAGGGTTATGATTGAAGGGTTTGACCCGTTTAATTAAATGAGTTGAATTAAGATTGACATATATAATCTTATATTCATGCATTGATATGACCCAAACCCGGCATGCGAACAGAAATTGCGCGTGACCCCTCTCCTCCACTTAGGGTGGCTATGCGGTCCCTTTTTTATTTTTTTAAATAATAAATTAGCTGTTAACACTATAAAAGTTAAACCTATGTTTTGTCAAAATATTCCTAAAAAGAGATGTAAAAAGCTTTATAAAGGAAGAATAAGTTAGCAAACATAAGCCTTGGTGTTTTACAATTCATACTTTTTCGTACTTTATATAATTTTTGTTTAAAATGAAATAATTAAAATATAATAATATTAAATTCATAATTTTTTTTTTAAAAAATAGTTAATTTTTTTTTTAAAAAATATACATAATACAACAAAGTTTTAGATATATTTTTATTTTTCGCAAATAAAATTATAGATATTTGAGACGTGATCTTTTGTACCCGGTTCGTGAATAGCCCGCGAAGCGACCCGCTTCTCTTTCCCTTCTTCTTCTTCAAAAATTTTCTTAAACTTTCTCGAATTTCCCATCTCTTCGGAGAGAGTGCGTTTCGTCGGTACGATAATGGAGGAAAACACACAGACTCAGAAGCCACATCCTGATCCGAACCCTAAAACCAATACCGCGAAATATAATAGTGAAAATAACAACTACAGTAAGAAGCAGAAGACGAAGAAGAAGAAGAGCGACTACGAGTTCTGCAAGGTGTGCAATTTGAACCACAACCAGGGCGAGCGCCACAAGTACTTCCCGAGCCACAAGAGCTCCCTCTCGAACTTCCTCTCTCGGTTCCACGCCAAGCTCTCGGACATTCGTTTCTTCCTCAAGAACCCTAGCCCTCTCCGGCCCGAGCTCGCCTCTCGCAACCGCCTCTGGTGCGTCTTCTGCGACTTCGACATCGACGAGCTCGGTAGCTCCTTCGCCTGGTAACCGCATTCTATGTAGCCGATCTTTTTGAGTTATCTTGTTTAATTTCTGAGAAAACGCGAGGAACAAAGAGAAGATAGTTAAATTTTTTGAAATTCTATGCTTAAATGTTTTGTTGAGTTCCAAAATTAATGAAAAATTTAAGGAAGACTAGTAACACGTTTTCTTTTTCCAGAATATAGCAACAATATACTCAACACTTGTATTGGAGCTTTTGATTTTTTTGAGGTTCTTTTAGGGTCCGTTTGGTATTGTGGTTTCAAAACTTGGGGGTTTTAGAAATTGCGATTTCAAAAAGCAATTTATAAAAAAGCGATTTTTAAAATCGCAATTAATAGCGAAGAATCTGAGACTTATAGAATTCTCGTTGAATTATATTGATTTTTAGAGCAACCAAACTGTTGAATATGGTTTAAGAGCTCTGCTAGGATGAGTTTCTTTTTTAATTACATGCTTCGTATTCTGTGAACAGTTATAATGCGATTAATCATCTAGCTAGTGCGGATCATCTGAAGAATTTGAAGCATTGTCTGTGGAAATATGGTGGTGGGATGGATCGCTTGGATACTTTTAGGATTTCAGAACCTGATGTAGCTAAGGTACTTGTTATAGCATTTATAATCAAAGGTTATTGAATATTTCATTTCCATGGGATTTCAGATTCATAGCATTCAATAATATGGTGGTTGAGTAATCAAAGAAAGAAACCTAATACTCGTTTCATGACTGCAGTGGGAGGAAAAGTGCAAATCTTTGGAGAGCAATGCTGTATCATCGAGTGAAGGACCTATTGGGCCAGTATTTGCACCTTTGAATGATATCCACAATGAACTCAACTATGGAAATATAGATAGTTTTGAAAATAGTAGTATCCAATCTGTTAAATCAAGTCTTTCAAATGGTGTTATGCCTTTACATTATTATACGAATGAGTATCAGGTATCCCATTCAGGACTCTCTGAAGTCGCAAATTTTGGCACATTTGCCCATGATGTTAGCTCTTCTTTACCAGCAGAGACATGCTCTGGTACAAATTTATGTGACTTGAAGGATTTGCAAGGTATGTATATTCTATTTATATTTCATATTACCTCTTTTTACTTTTTTAATTATTTATTAATTCAAGTTATTTGGTTTATGTTATGGTGGACTTTCCTCTCACGAATGAGAACGCTTATGGTAGTTTTATCTGCTATGTGCTTACATTATGACCCAGTTTGGAGGGATAGCCAACATCCTTTCCCTTTTAACAGTACAAGATGCTCAGCTGATGGCTATTTCAGTAATGAAAGGGTAAGTTCTGTCATCTGCACCGAGATTAAATGTCATTGTCACATACCTATCCTGGATATTGTAGGGTAGTCCATTCCATAGAAATGAACAAACGAAATGTTTGATAAAGTTAAGGAAAACATTTTGATTGAAGATGGCAGTAGCATCTACTTAGTTATTTTTTAGAGGAGACTATCCACTACTGGATTAATTTTCAAAGAGAAATAATTACCATCTGTACATGGGAGTAATATCTTTCTCGTTTACTTATGCAACTAATTGATGTTTTTGTACCATTCGCTTATTATAATCTTTGTTGGGTTCTTCTTGTATTAACAGTATTTTATGCTCAACAAAAGTTTTGCTAACAATAGGGCTAGTCATTTGATCCAATTATTGTGATAAACTAAGCTCTTAATGATGAAAATCCAAATATCAGCATGCCGTAGGGCTGGGTGGCTCTACATACTGCTTGTATGTTCAGGTATAAGCTTTATATTACGTTTTGGTAGTCTTCTGGTAGCCCCATGTTTGGCATGATCACTAGTGTTGATTTTTTTCATAATTTATTTGTATTTTATACTAATGTTCCAACAGTGAAAATTTGACAGTCACGTCTTTCATGGCCTCCCTGTAGATCCATACCTTTGTTTTGTTGTTTTGCACATTCATATGTACTTACAATACCTTCAAACATTTAATGTGTTTGGATATAGATGTACCAGGTGCATGAGGATGAAGGAATTGTAAAAGGAGAGAGCATTTCTCAGGGTATCAATCTTTGTCAATTTTTTTTTTTTTTTCCTTCTTCTCATTATTTTTTTTCTTCATGCATCTGTTACCTAGATCCCATATGAATTCATCATTTGAGCGGCATGTGTTCTTAGGATTGACATTGTTTGCAGTAAATTCACATATAGATCTTGATTAGCTTAGTGCACAAGGAGTTTGGTGGAGCAGTGCTTTATTTTGTACTGTCCTCATCTTGTGAATTTTTTTTTTTTTTTTTTTTTCCCCTCTTTAGGTTTGCAAAATCTCACCCGAGTTTCTACCTCCAACCCCGAAGAGGCTAGAGGCAATGTGCATTCTGGAGCACCACCTCCATGGTTCGAAGCGACTAAAGGAAGTCAGATCAATGTTCAGCTAACACCAGCAACAGGAAACCTCGTGTTTCCTAATAAGTCAGGGAAATCCAAAAATTTGAACCCGAAACGAGTTGGAGCTGCTTGGGCAGAAAAGAGAAAGATTGAGCTGGAGATGGAGAAGAGGGGAGAGATTGTCAAGGACGATTGCACTGCTAATTGGCTTCCTAACTTTGGTAGAGTTTGGCAATCTGGTAGCCGGAAAGAATCTAGAAAAGAATTTGAGATGGAGAAACAAAAATTTCCCGAGCTTGAAAGTAAATCTGAGATGCCAGTTAAGATACAACCATACATCAGTAAGCGAATGGTGAGCTCCACATTCTCAAATATGACATTGTAGGTTTTAAAATTCTTTAGGCTGTTAATACTCTAGTTTGTGTATATACGTGTGAGTGCATCTTAGGGTTCGTTTGGATTTGCTTTTTCAAAAATTTGAAAATGCAGATTTTTTTATGTTTTCAAATCACCATTATTTTTAAAACACACTTTCTGTGATTGACTTGCAAAATCGCTTGGCCAAACGGACTCTTGGTGTATACAGCTGATAGATATGCTTTGATAAATGCATGTTGCTTCTGGAGTGGACTAGAACTGATGTGCAGCTCTAGCATTAATTGTTTCAAACTTACATTAGAGTATGTTGCATGTAGTTTGGGTGATTTTATGCATATAATAATGGAAGCAGTTCCTTACCGAAAATAATAATAATGAGAACAGTTACACGATAGTTTGTGTTTTATGAATGGATTTCCCAAGGCTTATGCTTTTCTCTTCTCTGGTCATCCTTGCAGCGAAGAGAAGCAGCTGAATGATTATTTCGGAGATAAAAATGCTCAGTATTGATCTTCCTGGTGGCTCTCTTGTTAGAGAATCTCTATGTATATATCTTATTAATTCCTGTCCCATGCTGAGTTTTGATTAAATGGAGCCAGAGTCTCATGGGAAAGGGGGGAAGCAGTTTTGGTGCAATGCAGCCCAAAAAGGGTTTTGTAGATTCATAGGCTATTGTATATTAAAAAAAAAAAAAAAAAAAAAAGAAAAAAAGAAGAAGGAAGTTTGTTGTCATATGAGAAGTCTTGCACAAGATTAATGATAGAAATTACATTTTTTATTTTGCAATGTAAGATTCAGCAAGCCAAAAATGTAATTTTAAAGTCTAAACTAGGATTTTAAAGACAAAATCATAATTTTACCAAAATTTTTAAAAAATCCAGTTTCTAATCAAATTGCACGTTTTGAAATTACAAGGTTAAAACATGGTTTTTAAAAACACAGTTAAACATTTGGTGAAATTGTGATTTATCCTTTAAAATCGTATGTTTTTTAAAACGAAACCCTTATCTACGTTTGAAAAACAAAGATATTTTTTTTTTTTTTTTTTTAATGTTTTTGAATTATAATTTTAAAAAAATGTACTCTCAAATGATATATATATTTTTTACGATTTAGTTTAAACTTGTAATTTTGATCTATGAAATCAAACGCACTAAAAATATTGTTGGTCGGGGCTGATACAAGCAAAATTGCCATGGCATCATGTTTCATGTTTTCGCAATTTGCACATGTTTTGGTTAAAAAAAATACCAAGTAATTAAATGTATATCATCTAAAAAAAAATAAAAATTAAATGTATATCGTTACTTTATACTCGCACCTCTGAGAAAAAAGAATGCTGCTACTCTATCACAACAGGTCTAGCAGAGCAAAATGTAGTAGAATTTAATTGACCCCTAATCCTGAAAATCCACAGATTCCCTTTGGAAGAAACCAGGTTCTCGTCACACAGAAACTCCCAAGAAAACCACTTTTCAATCATTCGATGGACGTCATGAATGGCTACATCTGTTGTATTTCCAGCTCTTGCAATTATACTAGCACTATAGATTGTTGCCATCCTACCTGGTGCCTCTGGTGTATCTCCGCTTGGCCCATCCACCACTATCACATCCCACTTTTGCTGGTACACTTCTTGTGGTAAGTTTCTCAATGCAAGCCTGCATTTTGATGCTTGAATCGGTCCGGAGCCGGGTTCACAGGCCGGGTTCTGTCTGGCATGCTTGAGCAGCTTGTAAGCCTCTTTTGCAGGTGTTTGGTATTCAACCTTGTATGTTTTGGTGCTGTTTGAATTGGCTTTGATTTTGTCTAGCTTGCCGATATCGTCCTCTAGAAAGACGGTGGTGCCGCCTGCATTGATCTGTGAGAGGTACAGGTATTTGGGTTCAAGCCCAAAAATGAGGAGGTTGCAGGGGGATTTTTGAGCAACAAGATTTGATAGGAGATGAAATTCCTTTTCTGTGATGGCTTTTGGTTGTTTTGTTGAGGAGCCCGGCTCATGTGATGGAGTGTGCTGAAAAAAAGTGGAAAAAGTAGGGAGCCGAGTGGAGCTGGATGAAGTAGTGATGGTGATTAAAAGAAATCTAATGATGGAGAAGCTTGAGAGGATCAGGACAAGTGCAGGGAGAAGTTTCTTTATGGGGATGTTCATCTTTTTCCTTCCTTTGAAATATTTGTAATCAATTGGTAGATTCTGTTGAGGAGAAAATTGAACCAGAGTTACAAGAGGACGGCAATGAGGCACTTCTGGGGGCATTGTTTCTTTCAGCAGTAGCACAGCTACCAGCACATCCTCTTTTACAGGGCATTTGCAGTGGGGGGGTTTTTGATGATGCAGAGTTGTTAATCTGATGGTGCCCCTTGGGCATTGATATCTTCTTAGAGTGAGAAGGAAGGAAACAGTTTGCTTTTGTTTCAAGTGTTTTCTTTTTCTTTTGTTTGAGTTGTTACCTTGTCACCTAATTGCTGCTGCGGTTGCAATTTTGCTTATGGGATATCAAAACTGCCTATGCGTATCTCTTCGAGAAGGAAATGATTCGAATTTTCAGTAGTTTTTTATTCATATCACTAGTAATTTAGGCAAAAAAATATAAGTGAATTCTTATAGAGCCCACCTGCCTTAGTAGATGGATGAATTGTCCAAAACTTATTAGGGGCAGGTAAGCCTCAAAGAGCTTTCTCGCATTTATTGTCCGTATTGCTAACACTTTTTTTTTTAATGTCTGTATGAAAAAGAACCGCAGAAATGGTTGGTGTTTCAATCATTATAAAGGGGTGCTGACATGGGTCTCTACGTGATTGGAGATTGGGCCATTAATTCATTCCTTCCTTTTCTTTTTGGGTACCACGTTTGGTAGTTATGAGTGAAGTTGAAGAGGGCTATTCAGTAGTTGAAGGGCCACTTTCAATCAATGGCTTCCTCCAATGCTTTTCATTTTATATAGGAGTATGTCTATTACACATTTCAATGGCCAGTGGATCATTCATCTTCATCCATTGTGAAAGGGATTTCTTTCCTCCTGCCTATGGATAATCCATAGTGAAAGGTAATAAATTCTCAAAAGAAGGAAATCAGAAAGGAGAGTGCTGAAAAAAAATAGTTGTTTAAGCTTTGTAGTCCTTTTCAAGAGAAGCTTCCCGGAAAGTCCCGTAGCTAAGGGAAGGAAGCTGTTCCGATTGGATCTTAGGAAGAACAATTAGACCGAATGATTAATTATTTTTCGCGGCAACTTAACTTTCGTGGCTTTGCAGTGTTGTCTCCAAAGTTCAGAAATTTGCAAGATGGGTGTTGAATATTTCAGCGCGGTTCAATCATCCCTTACCATTAGGATTTTTCGTTAATTCAAACAGTTAACAAGTTAAATGCTCTTTATACCCCTCTAAAATTTATAAAAATATAAATATATCCTTAATTTTTTTTTTTTAAAAAAAAAAATGAGAGAAAAAAGAAAAAAAAAAAAAGAAAAAGAAAAAGAAAAAGATGACCTACAACTTGCTGTGGGTTGGTTTTTTCACTTTTTTATATATATATAAACGGGATATTTATTATTTTTAGGACAGTTTTCCTTCAAACTGGGTTGAAAGAATTTCTTTCAGCCTAGTCTATAAAAATGACATGTATCTATTTTTTTAATAACTTGTGAGATGCATATGTTTTTTTAATAGCAGGGACAAAGTTAGAATAAATTTTATTAAAAACTCATGTGTATCTCACATGTTAATAAAAAAATAGACACGTGTCATTCTTATAGACTAGGTTGAAGAAAATTTCTCTAATCTAGTCTGGAGAAAAACTGTCCTTATTTTAAAGCCATGAAAGTAATTCTATAAGAATATACTCTCCTGTCTCTCTCTCAACATTGTTTGTGCCGAATCAAAAGCAATTGTTTTTGGTTTCTTCTGCAGAGAGACAAAACTAGAGTCGTGCCTAATTGACCCCATTTAACATTATTTTCTTTTTCTTCCAAGAATGGATGGCCATTGCACATAGCAAGCATATAGCAGGGGGAAGCGAAAATGTGGGTGGTTTTGAAAAATATTGTAATGGGCTGCAACTGCTTCACATCGCAGGATAACTGATTATTCTAAAAGTTTTGTTTTCAATATGAATAAAAGTCAATATCTTGACAAGTGAGATTGCAAGTATTTGGTGCCAAAAAAGAGTTTGGATACATATTCTTTGCATCAATTCCAAATACATACAGCTAAATTTGATACTAGAGACAATACCGAACAATATGTACAAAATTTTCCTGCAAATTGGGTTATGGGAATTTCCGTTCCGCCAACCCAATTTGAAGTAAAACTATGTTTGAGCAGTATAGGTGTGCCTTAGCTAGTTGTTACATGTCCAACCAATACAACAGTAATTTCAATAACTTTAATCCTCTTAAGTTTTCCCCTAAAGCTGGTGGCACTAGATCTCAGATACTTTAAAATCAATTCAACATCAATTTTTGAGCACATTCATACTCACCTCTAGCAGCTACTGGAAATAATTCTGGCTTAAAGTCATTACTAGACCATGTCTTCACAGAAATAGCAATTCAATCACCTTACCCCATTATGATTTATGATAGGCTGACCACAAGCCTAAAATCAATAAAAATATTTCAATTTTGTATAGAAAAAAATTACCAACAAATCAGTCTAATATTGCTTCCCACCAAACGCCCTCAAGGGTCATCTTCCATCCAAAATTTAAAATTCAGAGGTGACAATTCATCTTCAATTAAATATGTATTATGTTGTTATCAATTCATAATTTCATTTAAAATTCAACTCTGTACCATCTATCTTTAAGTGGGTGGGTATTCCAGCCAGAAAAAAGAATTAATCTCATATAAACTTAACCAATGATCAAGTTACACATACTAAACTTGAAGACATAATCTATATTCTAAACCATGGTTATGCTAACAGAAGTGTTATTACTGAGTCATGGTATACTGTTTCAAAACATTGCTGTTGTCATTGTGGATGTAGAGATCCAGTCTTATAATATCTTTAATACCCCACCATTCAGAACCTCATCTGCAATAACCAATGCTTTAGTGAGTTTGGCTCAGACTTCTCTACACACCTGCCTTTGATTTTTCCTCCATATCCTCTTCTTTTCTCCCTTCCTAGTTGTTTCTTTTGGTTTATCTAGCACACCAATCCATATCAGCAACAAGAGGTTTTGATCAGTTTGGCGCGTTTTTCTCTATTCTCTCTTCTTCTCTCTTCTGTCCACTCTGCCATAGATTCTATTATTCCCTAAATCTTCCATCCTAAACCCAATTCCGCAGCAAGAGAGTGTTTTCGCAAGTGAATTCGTATTACCTCTCTTTTTTCTCCTGATATTTTGACTTCTTCTTCCTCAAATCTTCCTGAGTCTTGCATAGTTGGCCCATGAACAAAGCTTAGTGGCAGAGAGAGTACATACTATGGGAAGGAACACTGAACAACAGGTTGTTTCACTTGCAGGATCAAAGGTGAGTACTTATAATTCCAAAACCATATTCTTTTGTTGCTATTTTCAGTTCTGTCATACAAAATTCTCATTGCATAAGAGATTCAAAGATTCTCATAAAACAATTTGACAACAAATCAGGAAGGTGATAATAAAAAGTCCCTCTTTGCTTCTATACACAAACCGCCTGCAGAAAATGGCAGAAGTACAACCAGTTTGGTTGTTAAGGTATCATTCATATTCTTATCTCCTGTTATGTAGAAAGTTTTCAGGGCACCTAATATAATGTCTATCTGATTGGGGTTTTGATTTTTTCTTTTTCGAAATAAAATAGAAAGCCAATATCGTGATACCTCCTCACGTCGTAGCTGAAGCCATATCAACATTGCATGGTCTTGACCTCAGATGGTCAGGTCCGATCACGCCATCAGAAATGCAATATGTTGAACAGTATGTCTTAGCAAAGTACCCGCAATATTCCGGGCTAGTTGAAGGAGAAAAGATAGATCTCTCTAGCCTTTGCATCCATGAGGAGCCCTCAGAACCCATGTTTGAAGATAGGGGGAAGTCCCCAAGGGGTACCTTCAGAGATCCTTCCACACCCTCTTCTGGAACCGGTCATCCTGACTTGGATAGGACCCAGTTGGAGCCATCAAGATTGCTTGATATTCTCACCAAGAAATCCACCTTTCCTGGAAGTTTTATCTCAATCCCCGAAATCCAAGCTCGAAACAAGGTTTTGACGCACTGTGGATTATCTGATGATGAGTACCTTGTTCTCTTCACTCCAAGCTACCAGGATGCCATGAAGTTGGTTGGGGAGAGCTACCCCTTCTTCAAGGGAAACTACTACATGACCATTATTGGGGAAGAAGAAGAAGACTGCATAAGGGAGTTTGCTACTTTCAAGGAATCCAAAGTCGTATCAGCACCAGAGACTTGGCTGGATTTGAGGATCAAGGGATCACAGCTTAGCCAGTATTTTAGGAGGAAGTGTAGATACAGCCCAAAAGGGTTATTCTGTTATCCAGTCAACATAAAAGGGACTCGTAATTCAATTCATTGGGTTTCAGAAGCCCATCGGAACTCCTGGCATGTTCTGCTTGATGCAACTACACTGGTTGTAGGGGAGGATAGGTTGAATCTCGCACTACACCAGCCAGACTTTGTGTTGTGTAGTCTTGATAATACACATGCTAATCCGTCAACGATCACTTGCCTCTTGGTCAGAAAGAAATCCTTTGACACTACAACTGCTTCAGGCCAATGAGTGAGAGCAAAGTACTTTGATGCTATCACGACCTTAAATCAGGGCAACAATTTAACGAGGTTTGATCGACAATGTATTTAAATATGTTTAAACCAGACTAGTAATATCAATACATTTTAGCGATATGGACGTTAAATTTTCCTTAGATTTCTGTAGATAAAGAACCTTTTATTAGAGTGAATTAATCCATGGAGACATTTGAAGGATCATTATTGATGTTGATTTCTCACAACGTTGCACCTGCAGGATTCCCAGTCCCAGTAGAAATTGAGGTATTACGAAAACCCAGTGACTGGTCTTTAACTTCTCCGGAAATCTTTTATATGACTAATCTATACATATTATTATAGAAAGTCTCGAATCAGTATCCATTTAAGACCCTAGGAACTACTTGTGAACCAAATGGTTAGTCGGCCAGAAACCAATTTGAAGAGAAGGGCTAAGAGAATTCCATTTCCACAATACATAACATATATACAGACAACTTCAGTTGTATATATTGACAAATAGATATGTAGAACACTAGCTCAGGCTGCACACAAAGTGACACAAATTTTAGCAAACTCTTATACAGTACTCTACTATAGCTGTTCGGAATAATGTATGAGCAGATATGAAAATGGGCAAAAACCTAGTGCCTCTTCCTTTGAATTTGAAAAGGTTCACAATATGATCTCAACAAAGCAGCCATTGAAATGTGTAACCTGAATAACATCCAGAAAGCATCTGATACATATGCAGTAAGGACAACTATATATAGTTGCATCCATAACAAATTAAAACCCAAAATTTTGCAAAAGAAAGCTCAATTTGTTTGAGCGTCATATCCAAGTATTTATGTAGATTTCAATAAAAAAATCTCATCAGCGAATCAATTAAATTATGTGCACTGGTTCCAGCACTAGACTTGGACCCAAAGGTGCTATATTTTAACATTGGAGTACTAGAGGGCCTAAAAGAAATTCACCAAACAGCAACTGGGGATGCCAGCCATTCGAGGCCGACAGAATTTTCTAGAGTTCAGATCCAAGTTAAATCACCAATTATTTCAAAAGTTCGATGAATTTAATTATTAATTAATACTTTATCAGCCATATCTCAGCTTGACTCCTGAAAACTCTCGAATTAAAACTGCACTTTGGCGTGTTCTTAATCAAAACATAACAGTACTCTCGAATTAAAACTGAACTTATCAAAACTCCTTCCCAAGAGCCCAGAAAGAAGACAATTTAAAGAGAGAAAAATAAAATGGTCATTATGGCCGAAGTTCTTAATCTGGGCTTTACAACAGAACCCAGTAAGAAAATTGGATCAACACACTTAAATTCTATTGAACACTAACCTAGCTAGTAATTGGCATACATTGTACAATCATATACCTACTTTATATATCGGCCTAAAACAAAAAGTAGGAATAAATTTTAAATTAAAAAAAAAAAAAAAGAAAGGAAAGGAAGAACATACCGACTTATGGCCTCGTCTTAGAAGCTACACCTACTGGCTGCTGCTTGTCCAACAGTGTGGCTGGATTTGCTGACGACTTATGCACAGGTCCGAAGAAGTGGACGGTATAGAGGTCGAATTTCTAAAGCTTGTAAGTTGTAATTACCAAGCCTCTGCAGTAATTCTCGTCATTTATTGTTCGTTTGGGTTGGGGATAATTTATAGAATTTCCGAGCCTAATCTTTGGATTCTTTCTACCTTTTATATATATATAGGGCAACCCAACAATAAGCAACAGTACAATCATAACCGTACCGATAAACATAAATTAAAAGAGAATGTACCAAATGAATTATACAATCCTAAGGATTTTTGGCACAAATGCCAAGAAAAATGGCTGCTCAGTAAATTACGTGCAGTATCAAAGATAAGCATAATATGCAAAACCCACAAAAACTGAGATAAAAAACACAAACAAGCAGATAAAATAATCCCATGCAATGCGAAAGAAAGTAAAAAAAAGAAAAGAAAATCACACATGAGTGTATTGTTGACACATCCTTATCCATCACAACCACCAACTCTTCCTAAGTCTCAGCATAACTAAAAATCATCCCCAAGTTTTGAATTAAAACAGGAGATTACAGCAGAAAACTTGCTTGGCGTTGAGGGTGGATGGTGAGCTTTATGTTGTCCGAAAAATATTGGGGAAGAGCAGAAGATTAGATAAATCTTAGGAGTCTTGCTTATTTGTTGTTTCCGGTGTTTGAAGTATGAGGAAAGAAAAGTGTGTGGTTTTTTTTGATTTATTCTTACTTACGTAGTGTTTAAGGTGGGTGGAATCTAAACCCACGGTTAACAAACAAAGGGAGGAAATCTGAAATGATGTTTTGTTGTTTTGAAAGTTTGCATGGGGTGGAATTGTGGAAATGATTATGCACAGAATTTATTTTGAAAAGAGACATGTGGCAGACATTTGTGACGCTGCTTGTCGAAATTTCAGATTTCAGATACTCCCTGTCTAAAATTCCCATTATATATATATATATATAAAATCAAGCTTAGGCTTACTTCCTTATCCCTCCAATGCCTGCCTCACATCTGCACACACCGACACACGAGGCTGCATAAACTTCCCAATCTCTTCCGAATCAATATGGATATGAACAGCAGAAAGGTTGGTGTTTCAGTCTTTTAAAGGGATGCTGACACGGGTCTCGACGAGATTGGGTCATTAGAGTTTCTTTTTTTTTTTTTTTTCATTCAATACGGGGAAGGGGAAAGGTGAACTTCTGGTGGTTGTGATCAGTGAAGTTGAAGAAGGTTCTATTCAGCAGTTGCAGGGCACTTTCAATCAATGACTTTCTCCAATGTTTTTCATTTTTTTATAGGAGTCTGTGTGTCTATTACCCATTTCAATGGCCAATGGATCATTGCAAGTTTGTTACATTGTGAAGGAGACTTCTTTCCTCCTCCCTATTAATAATCCATGGTCAAGGTAGAAAATTTTCAAACAAAGGAAATCAGAAAGGAGAGAGCTGACAAAAGGAGCTGTTTAAGCTTCATGGTCTTTTTCAAGAGGAGCTTGCCGGAAAGTCCCGTAAGCCGTAGCCAAAGTTGCTCAGACCGGATCTTAGGAAGAACAAATAGACCGAATGGTTGATTATTTTCCGAAGAGCCACAGCTAATATGTAGGGTTATAGTTGACCCCATTTAACATATTCTTTTGCCAAGAGTGGGTAAGTGACTATTGGCTATTGCGAAGAGCAAGCATATGGCAGGGGGCAAGCGACAATTTTGAAAGTCGATATCTACTCTCCAAAAAGAAAGAAAGAAAAAGTCAATATCTGGACAAGTGAGATTGAAACTATTTGATGCCAAAAATGAACTTTGTTACATATTCTTGGCATCAATTCTAAAGACAATATCGAACAATATGAACAAAATTTTCTCTAAATTATGTTGGAAGAAATTTTTTTCAATCTAGTCTATAAAGCTGACAAGTGTGCTGATAGCTCTTCTAATTACACATGTTAGTTTAATAGATTAGGTTTGAAGAATTACTTAAACCCAATTTGAAGGAAAAAGTTGATCGAAGAGTATATATATATTAATAATCTGCCCATTCATACACGTGTGGAGTATGCTTTAGCTCGTTGTTACAACAGTGATTTCTATAAATTTATTCCTCTTTTTTTTATAGGTAAATTTTTTTTTTTGATAGGTATATATTTATTCCTCTTAAAGTTTTCTCCTAATGCAGGTGGCACCAGATTCCTTAAAATCAATTCAACATCAATTTCTGAGTATATTTCCTACTCACTTCTAGCAGTTATTGGAAATAATTCTGCCTAAAAGTCATTACTAGACCATGTCTTCACAGAATTAGCAATTCAATCGCCATAACCCCATTATGATTTATGCTAGGCAGACCCCAAGCCTAAAAGCAATAAAAATATTTCAATTTCCCTCCAATTGTCCAGAGAAAAAAATTACCAACAAATCAGTCCATTGCCTCCCCACCAAAGCCCTCAAAGAGTCAAAAGGGGTCACCTTCCCTCCAAAATTAAAAATCAGGGGCTGAAAATTCATCTTCAATTAAATATGTTTTGTTTTATTATCAATTCATAATTTCATTTAAAATTCAACTCCGTATCACCTATCCCTTAAGTCGGTGGGTATTTCGGTCATACCAAAGATTTAATCTCATATTAAACTTAACCAATGATCAAATTACTCATGCTATATTCTAAACCACTGCTGTTGTCATTGTAGACGTAGTGATCCTCAGTCTTATAAAATCTTAATTCCCCAACAGAAATAACCAATGCTTTAGTGAGTTTTCCTCCGTATCCTCTTCTTTTCTCTCTTCCTAGTTGTTTATTTTGGTTGATCTAGCACACCAATCCATATCAGCAACAAGAGGTTTTTGATCAGTTTGCCTTGTTCTTCCCTACTCTCTCTTCTGTTCACTCTGCCATAGGTTCTATTATTCCCTAGATCTTCCAGCCTAAACCCAATTCCGCAGCAAGAGTGTTTTTGCAAGTGAATTCGTATTACCTCTCTTATTTCACCTGATATTTTGACTTATTCTTCCTCAAATCTTCCTAAGTCTTGCATATTTGGCCCATGAACAGAGCTTAGTGGCGGAGAGAGTCCATACTATGGAAAGGAACACTAAAGGACAGGTTGTTTCACTCGCAGGATCAAAGGCGAGTGCTTATAATTCAAAACCATATACTTTGTTGTTATATTCAATTCTGTCATACAAAGTTCTCATAGCATAAAAGATTCAAAGATTCTCATAAAAAAATTTGACAACAAATCAGGAAGGTGATAATAAAAATGCCCACTTTGCTTCTGTACACAAACCACCTGCAGAAAATGGCAGACCAAGCAGTGAGGTTATTAAGGTACTATTCATATTCTTATCTCCTGTTATATAGAAAGTTTTCAGGGTACCTAATATAATGTCTATCTGATTGGGGTTTTGATTTTTTCTTTTTTGAAATAAAATAGAAAGCCAATATCGTGATACCTCCTCACATCGTAGCTGAAGCCATATCAACATTGCGCGGTCTTGAACTCAGATGGTCAAATCCGATCTCGCCATCAGAAATGCAATATGTTGAACAGTATGTCTTAGCAAAGTACCCGCAATATTCCGGGCTAGTTGAAGGAGTAAACATAGATCTCTCTAGCCTTTGTATCCATGAGGAGCCCTCAGAAGCCTTGTTTGAAGATAGGGGGAAGTCCCCAAGGGGGCCTTCCACACCCTCTTCAGGAACCGGTCATCCTGACTTGGATAGGACTCAATTGGAGCCATCAAGATTGCTTGATATTCTCACCAAGAAATCCACCTTTCCTGGAAGTTTTATCTCAATCCCCGAAATCCAAGCTTGAAACAAGGTTTTGACGCACTGTGGATTATCTGACGATGAGTACCTTGTTCTCTTCACTCCAAGCTATCAGGATGCCATGAAGTTTGTTGGGGGGAGCTACCCCTTCTTCAAGGGAAACTTCTACCTGACCATTATCAGGAAAGAAGAAAAAGACTGCATAAGGGAGTTTGCTACTTACAAGGAATCCAAAGTCATATTAGCACCAGAGGATTGGCTGGATTTGAGGATAAAGGGATCAAAGCTTAGCCAGCATTTTAGGATGAAGTGTAGGCACAGCCTAAAAGGGTTATTCTCTTATCCAGTCAACGTAAAAGGGACTCGTAATTCAATGCATTGGGTTTCAGAAGCCCATCGTTCGGAATAATGTATGAGCAGATATAAAAGTGGGCAAAAACTATAGTTGCATCCATAACACATTGAAACCCTTAATTTTCCAAAATAAAGCTCAATTTGTTTGAGCGTCATATCCAAGTATTTATATAGATTTCAATAAAAAACCTCATCAGCGAATCAATTAAATTATGTGCACTGGTTCCAGCAATAGACTTGGACCCAAGGTGCTATTTAGCATTGGAGTACTATAATGGAGGGCCTAAAAGAAATTCACCAAACATCTCCATACACAGCAACTGGGGATGCCAGCCAGTCAAGGCCGACAGCAGTTTCTAGATGGGCTAATAATCCCCAATTCCGCAGACTAATCCATTCATCAAACCACAATCTTGGCTTTCTTTCATGAGCCCAACAAGGACATAAACTCAACAAAGCTATTGTTAAATCACCGGCTATCCAATTTAATTGAAATGGAGGACTCGAATTCAAAATTATGTTAAATCACCAATTATTTAAAATCGCCATTTATTTAACAAGTTCGATGAATTTATTGAAAATGTAATTACCAAGCCTCTGCAGTAATTCTCATCATTTATTGTTAAACTAACAAATCGATTGGTTGGTGATAATTTATAGAATTGCTGAGCCTAAGCTTTCCTGAACCCCCACAAAGAAACCACTGTAACAGCAAACCAAAAGAAGAACGACAAAAGCTAGGAAGGCATTGATGGAGGTCCGATAGAAGTTACCGGCGGAAGGCACAAACCTGGTGTCCGGACTTACATTATGGCTAGAGGGGCTATTTTTTTTTTTTGCCTTTGAACTTCTAATTTTTAAGAAATATTTCAATATTTTTTTATGAAGTGGCCTAAAACGCCCACAAAAATAGCTCCATCCTTAGTAATATGCTTGATATAGTAGTAGAGTATCTTTAATAAATATGCATTATCAAATGAGCAATGCTCCCAATTCAACTCTTATATAACTCTTGTATAACGGAGCTAATGTAGAGTGCTCATAAACCATTTGATCAACCTTTATTAAAAAATCTAATAGTTTATGGGCACTTCACATCAATCCAGTTGTACAAAAGTTGTATAAAAATTGAGTTTGTAGCATTATAACAGGCTTTGTCAATGAGTGCAATGTGTGAAACTAGATAATGTGGCGCCCTCGACGGATGCGGCTTCACTTTCTGCTCCCCCCATGCTGAAAAATCAAGCTTAAGCTTACTTCCTTACCCCTCCAATACCGTATTGCCTCACATCTGCACACGCCGACACATGACGCTGTTTAGTCTTCCCAATCTCTGCTGAATCAATATCGATATGAACAACTGAGGTTGGTGTTTCAGTCTTTTAAGGGGATGCTGACATGGGTCTCTACGAGATTGGGTCATTAGTTGAATCTTTTTTTTTTTTTTTTCTTTTTTTCCATCCAATACGGGGAAGTGGAAGGGGAAAGGGGAAAGGGGAAAGTCTGGTAGTTTTGAGTGAAGTTGAAGAAGGCTCTATTTAGTAGTTGCAGGGCACTTTCAATCAATGACTTTCTCCAATGTTTTTCATTTTTTATTGGAGTCTGTCTGTCTATTACCCATTTCAATGGCCAGTGGATCATTGCAAGTTTGTTACATTGTGAAGGAGACTCCTACCTATCAATAATTCATAGTCAAGGTAGAAAATTCTCAAACAGAGGAAATCAGACAGGAGAGAGCTGACAAGAAGAGTTGTTTAAGCTTTATAGTCTTTTTCAAGAGGGGCTTCCCAGAAAGTCCCGTAGCCAAAGGAAGCAAGTTGCTCAGACCGGATCTTAGGAAGAACAAATAGACCGAATGGTTGATTATTTTCCAATGAGCCACAGCTAATATTTAGGGTTATAGCTGACCCCATTTAACATATTCTTTTGCCAGGAGTGGGTAAGTGCACATTGGCTATTTTGCAATTGCCTCCCACCAAACACCCCCAAAGGGTCATCTTCCATCCAAAATTAAAAATTCAGGGGGTGAAAATTCACCTTCAATTAAATATGTCGTGTTTTATTATCAATTCATAATTTCATTTAAAATTCAAATCCATATCATCCATCCTTTAAGTCTATCCTTTAAGTTGGTGGGTATTCCAGCCAGACCAACGATTAAATCTCATATTAAACTTAACCAATGATCAAGTTACTCATTCTAACCATTATGGTAACAATTTCAAAACATTGATGTTGTCATTGTAGACGTATAAAATCTTAATGCCCGAACATTCAGAACCTCATTAGAAATAACCAATGCTTTAGTGAGTTTGGATCAGTCTTCTCTACACACCTGCCTTTGTTTCTTCCTCCGTATCCTCTTCTATTCTCTCTTCCTAGATGTTTATTTTGGTTTATCTAGCACACCAATCCATATCAGCAACAAGAGGTTTTGATCAGTTTGGCTTGTTCTTCCCTACTCTCTCTTCTGTCCACTCTGCCATAGGTTCTATTCTTCCCTTGATCTTCCAGCCTAAACCCAATTCCGCAGCAAGAGTGTTTTTGCAAGTGAATTCGTATTACCTCTCTTTTTTCACCTGATATTTTGACATATTCTTCCTCAAATCCTCCTAAGTCTTGCATATTTGGCCCATGAACAAAGCTTAGTGGCGGGGAGAGTACATACTATGGAAAGGAACACTGAAGGACAGGTTGTTTCACTTGCAGGATCAAAGGTGAGTGCTTATAATTCAAAACCATATACGTTGTTGTTATATTCAATTCCGTCATACAAAGTTCTCATAGCATAAAAGATTCAAAGATTCTCATAAAAAAATTTGACAACAAATCAGGAAGGCCATAATAAAAAGTCCCACTTTGCTTCTGTACACAAACCACCTGCAGAAAATGGCAGACCAAGAAGTGAGGTTGTTAAGGTACTAGTCATATTCTTATCTCCAGTTATATAGAAAGTTTTCAGGGTACCTAATATAATGTCTATCTGATTGGGGTTTTGATTTTTTCTTTTTCGAAATAAAATAGAAAGCCAATATCGTGATACCTCCTCACGTCGTAGCTGAAGCTCTATCATTGCGCGGTCTTAACATCAGATGGACAGGCCCGATCACGCCAGCAGAAATGCAATACGTTGAACAGTATGTCTTAGCAATGTACCCGCAATATGCCTGGCTAGTTGAAGGAGAAAAGATAGATCTCTCTAGCCTTTGCATCGATGAGGAGCCCTCAGAACCCGTGTTTGATAGGGGGAAGATCCCAAGAGGACCTTCCACACCCTATTTTGGAAGATTTTATCCTGACTTGGATAGGACCCAGTTGGAGCAATCACGATTGCTTGAAATTCTCACCAAGAAATCCACCTTTCCTGGAAGTTTTATCTCAATCCCCGAAATCCAAGCTCGAAACAAGGTTTTGAATAACTGTGGATTATCTGATGATGACTACCTTGTTCTCTTCACTCCAAGCTACCAGGATGCCATGAAGTTAGTTGGGGAGAGCTACCCCTTCTTCAAGGGAAGCTTCTACCTGACCATTATCATGGAAGAAGAAGAAGACTGCATAAGGGAGTTTGCTACTTTCAAGAAATCCAAAGTCATATTAGCCCCAGAGGATTGGCTGGATTTGAGGATCAAGGGATCACAGCTTAGCCAGTATTTTAGGATGAAGTGTAGGCAAAGCCCAAAAGGGTTATTCTCTTATCCAGTCAACGTAAAAGGGACTCGTAATTCAATGCATTGGGTTTCAGAAGCCCATCGGAACTCCTGGCATGTTCTGCTTGATGCAACTACACTGGTTGTAGGGAAGGATAAGTTGAATCTCGCACAACACCAGCCAGACTTTGTGTTGTGTAATCTTGATAATAAACATGCTAAACCTTCAAAGATCACTTGCCTCTTGGTCAGAAAGAAATCCTTTGACACTACGACTGGTTCATCGCAGGCCAATGAGTAAGAGGAAAGCACTTTGATGCTATCACAACCTCAAATCAGGGCAACAAGTTAACGAGGTTTGATCGACAATGTATTCAAATATGTTTAAACCGGACTAGTAATATCAATAGGGACATTAAATTTTTCTTAGATTTCTGTAGATAAACCTTTTATTAGAGTGAATTCCATGGAGACATTTGAAGGATCATTACTGATGGTGATTTCTCACAACGTTGCACCTGCAAGATTCCCATTTCCAGTCCCACTAGAAATTAAGGTAGTACGAAAACGCAGTGACTAGTCTTTAACTTCTCTGGAAAAATTTTATATGACTAATCTATACATATTATTATAGGAAGTCTCACTACAAGGGAATCAATATTGATTTAAGGCCCTAGGAACTACTTGTGAACCAAAACCAATTTGAAGAGAAAGGCTAAGAGGATTCCATTTCCACAATGCATAACATATATACAGACAACTTCAGTTGTACATATTGACAAATAGATATGTAGAACACTAGCTCAGGCTGCAGACAGAGTGACACAAATTTTAGCAAACTCTTATACAGTCTACTATAGGCTATAGCTGTTCGGAATAATGTACGAGCAGATATGCAAGTGGGCAAAAACCTAGTGCCTCTTCCTTTGAATTTGAAAAAGTTCACAATATGATCTCAACAAAGCAGCCACATTGAAATGTGTAACCTGAATAACATCCAGAAAGCATCTAATACATATGCAGTAAGGACAACTATAGTTGCATCCATAACAAATTACAACCCTAAATTTTGCAAAAGAAAGTTCAATTTGTTTGAGCGTCATATCCAAGTATTTATGTAGATTTCAATAAAAAAATC
This sequence comes from Corylus avellana, assembly GCF_901000735.1. Lineage (NCBI taxonomy): Eukaryota > Viridiplantae > Streptophyta > Magnoliopsida > Fagales > Betulaceae > Corylus > Corylus avellana. The sequence goes on from NC_081543.1 coordinate 624,295, forward strand.
TCATCAGCAAATCAATTAGATTCTGCGCACTGGTTCCAGCACTAGACTTGGACCTAAAGGTGCTATTTAACATTGGAGTCCTATAATGGAGGGCCTAAAAGAACTTCTCCAAACATCTCCATACAGCAACTGGGGATGCCAGCCATTCAAGGCCGACGGAAATTTCTAAGATGGGCTAAGAATCCCCAATTCCCCACACTATAAATGGAACTTCATTATAGATGACTAATCCATTCATCAAACCAAATTCTTGGCTTTCTCCCATGAGCCCAGGAAGGACATAAACTCAACAAAGCCATTGTTAAATCACCAGCTATCCAATTTAATTGAAATGGAGGGCTCCAATTCAGAACCACATTAAATCACCAATTATTTAAATTTAATTATTTAATTAATACTTTATCAACCATATCTCAGCTTAACTCCTGACAGCTATCGAATTAAAACTGCACTTAAAAAACTCCTCCCCAAAAGCCCAGAAAGAAGACAATTTAAAGAGAGAAAAATAAAATGGTCATTATGGCCGAAGTTCTTAATCTGGGCTTTACAACAGAACCCAGTAAGAAAATTGGATCAACATACTTAAAATTCTATTGAACACTAACCCGGTAATTGGCATACATTGTACAATCATTACCTACTTTATATCTCGGCCTAAAACGAAAAGTAGGAAAAATTAAATTTTTTTTTTTAAAAAAAGGAAGAACACACCGACTTGTTTCCTTGATGGTAATCTGTGAATCTGTGATGTAAAGTGGGGGTACAAAGGTGCTTGGTTCCTAACCCATTACGAATCCAATATTTAAGGTAAGATTTGAGAGTTGGCCTTTTCTCATAAGCTGCACCCGCTGTGTCCAACGGTATGGCTGGATTTGCAGACTTATGCACATGTCCGAAGAAGTGGACGGTATAGAGGCCGAATTTCTAAAGCTTGTAATTAGAATAAAGAGCATTCACTGATTGTTATTACATCCATTATCTTTTTTTTTTTTTAAAAAAAAAAAGAAATTATCCTTTTCTTTTATTTAATTTTTAATTTTAATTACGTTTTTTTTTTAAAGCACGTTGCATTTTTGTTATTCATTTTCATTATTTCATTTAAATATTATTTTTCAAAAAAAAAAAATCTTTAGGATAAGAGAATTTTAGAGATTAAAAAATTGTTAAAACCATATACAATTCCTTTTACTTTCAATTAGCCAAAATAAGATTTGGCTAGTCGGATGAGAATGTTCTAACAAATGGTTCGGTTGGGGTTATTTATAGAATTTTCAAAACTTAAGATTCCTCCATTTTATTTATTGCATTCAAGTAATGGACATTCGGATGCCATGAGTATCTGAATTTTCTCGACTTTTTTTTGTTGGAAATGTGAACCCTTTGTAAAGAGATGGATATCCATATGAGTAATGCTATATGTTATCCCTTTAAGGATGATGTGTTTCTTAAAATCATCATTGGCTTTGTAATCTATCATTATTGGATTTTAATCAAATGGTAATTTTAAAAGTCACTTCATTTTTTTAGAGATACAAGAGGGACTTCTAGAATTACTCTATCCATATTTCTCTTACCTTGGGATTTTTTTTATCTAAATAAATAAAAATGCTTTTAATCTTGAAAATTTCCTTTAGTTTCATCAAAGGCACGCTCTTACAAGTCTTTGTCTCCACACAAACAATATTTGTGAATACATTAATAATTGTATCTGATAACACAAAATCTCCATACCATGATTCTAGCAAAACGTGATTATAGCAGTCCAGCTAGGATATGATTCTCATCTCCTAAAATCACTTTCATGGATATTGTAGAGACGCTACATACATAGGTTATTGCCTTTGTATTATACACATTCCATACATATATTTACTTTCCCTGTATTACCTGCTCATGTAAAGCTCTAATCTCTATATAAGTAAATGAAATACAGCTCTCTAACTCACCTTGAGATAAAGTTTCTCAATCGTCTATAGTATCCAACTCATATATATAATTTTGGTCACACACAAAAATATCTCCACCCTTGGTAGTATGCGAGCCACTTCTATCATCATCATCCTCCTCCTGATTTCGCTATCTGCGGGGTCTGGTTATTCAGAAAAACTATTTTATTCCACATATATATATATACATTGTTTCACTTCCCACTGCTATGGCTTGAACAGGAAGATCAAACTTCTAACATATCCATGCACCACCATCGAAAACCAGAACAAAATTGTTACCTTAAATTCGTGGGTTTCTTTTCTTTTGTTAAAATTCTTGTTTTTTCTTTTTTCTTTTGTTTTCGATCTCTTTGTCAAAACAAAAACATTAACCAACAACAAAAACACATCATCAAAACAATTTTTCAAAAGTTAACAAACAAAGGCCATATATTTCGTGGGAAAACTCATATATTTCGTGGGAAAACAGAAAACCTTCTTTTGATTCATAATATAGAAAGAAGTAACAAGAGGTACACTATCGAGTAATTTTATAAGTCCTTCTTGTATCACTCTTGTATCCTTCTAAAATTGAAGTGACTTTTAAAATCACTATTTGATTCAAATCTAAATAATGATCAATTATAAGTCTAATGGTAATTTTAAGAGTCACATCATACTTAGAGGGATACAAACCCACACAAGAATAACTTGTAGCATTACTGGTGCACTATCACATAATTGTCCGAGCAAAAGACAACGCAGCTCCTAGATGCAATCAGTAGGAAGATCTCCCATCACCCTCGGTGATTATATCTTTGAATGCCCCACCACTTGGAATCATAGGAAGAACATGTTCTTGATGCGGTACAATCACATCCAGCAAGTAGGGCCCAGGAGTATCCAGCATCTTCTGAATTGCCGCCCTGAGATCTTCCTTCTTTGTGACACGGGCTGCAGGTACATTACATGCTTCTGCGAACTTCAACATGTTGGGAAAAATTTCAGACTCCCTAGACGGGTCTCCAAGATAAGTGTGAGCCCTGTTAGCCTTGTAGAACCGGTCCTCCCACTGCACTACCATGCCCAAATGCTGATTATTCAGTATCATTATCTTAACAGGAAGTTTCTCCGCCCGAAGAGTTGCCAACTCTTGGACATTCATGATGAAACTTCCATCACCATCAATATCCACAACGACCGCATCGGGCTTTGCAACAGCGGCTCCCATGGCAGCAGGCAATCCAAAACCCATCGCCCCTAATCCCCCCGACGTCAACCACTGTCGGGGCCTCTTGTACTTGTAGAACTGAGCAGCCCACATTTGATGCTGCCCAACACCGGTGCTTATGATCGCATTCCCATCGGTCAATTTATCAAGAAGCTGAATCGCATATTGGGGAGGAATAGCATCTTCAAAAGTCTTAAAAGTCAACGGATGCTTCACTTTCTGCTCCTTCAACTCTTCCCTCCACTCCGAAAAATCAAGCTTAAGCGTACTTCCTATCCCCTCCAATATCCTATTCATCCCCTCTAATGCCAACTTCACATCTGCACACACCGACACATGGGGCTGCTTATTCTTCCCAATCTCCGCCGAATCGATATCGATATGAACGATCTTAGCTCGGCTCGCAAACGCCTCAAGCTTTCCCGTCACACGGTCGTCGAACCGAACACCAAACGCAAGCAACAAATCACTCTTATCCACGGCGTAATTGGCATAGACAGTGCCGTGCATCCCAAGCATCTGGAGCGACAACTCGTCTGTCAAGGGAAATGCGCCCAGACCCATTAGAGTACTCGCCACCGGGATCCCGGTCAGCTCGACAAACCGCCTCAACTCTTCGCTCGAATTCAAACACCCACCACCAACATACAACACGGGTTTCTTAGACTCTGAAACTAACCTAACAATCTGCTCCAAATGCACCTCGCTCGGCGCTTTTGGCAACCTAGCATTGTACCCGGGTAATCTAATGGGTTGGTTCCAATCGGGAACCACCAGTTGCTGCTGTATATCTTTGGGTATATCGATCAGAACCGGGCCGGGTCGGCCTGATTGGGCTAAATAGAAAGCTTCATTCACGATTCTAGGAATGTCTTCCACATCGAGAACGAGATAATTGTGCTTGGTGATAGAGCGTGTTACATCCACGATCGGGGTCTCCTGGAATGCGTCGGTTCCGATCATGCAGCGGGGCACCTGGCCGGTGATGGCGACTAGCGGGATGCTGTCAAGCATGGCGTCGGCGAGGCCACTGACGAGATTGGTGGCTCCGGGGCCCGAGGTGGCGATGCAGACGCCGGGGAGCCCAGAAGCACGCGCGTAACCCTCGGCAGCAAAGACCCCGCCTTGTTCGTGGCGGGGGAGGACGTTGCGAATGATGAAGGAGCGCGTAAGGCCCTGGTGGATCTCCATAGACGCGCCTCCCGGATAGGCGAAGACAGAGGTCACGCCCTGGCGCTCCAGGGCCTCCACGAGGACGTCAGATCCCTTTCGCGGTTGGTCGGGAGCAAATCGGGAAATGAAAACTTCCGGAGCAGCTGGCATTTTCTGAATTTCGGTGGTGATTGCTTTGTTGGAATTTGAGATGCGGATGGCGGAGGAGCGGCGGGGAGAGGGGTGGCTTTGGGGAATGCAGTAAAAGGGGACGGTAAACCGGGAAATGAGGGATTTGGGAGAGAGAGGAGACGAGGGTTTGGAGAAGGCGGTGGCAGTAGTTGATGTGGAGGTGGTGGTGGCGGCGGCAGCGGCAGTCATTGTGGAAAACTGAGAGGTGGCTATGTGGAATCGTGGTGTGGCTGAAAGAGTTTAACTTACCAAAGCAGAGAGAGTGCTGAGTTTCATTCTCATTTATAGAAAAGCTCTTACAAGAGAATGCAGAGACAACGGCTATATTTGGCAAAGGAGTGTAATTGAAGAAGTGGACTGGAAAAAAAAAAAAAGTAAAAAAGTAAAAAGTAAAAACTGTGAGAAAAAAAGTAAAAATATTTATTTTGTAATAATTTTTTATTTACATATTAATAAAAAGTGATTAATATAATATAAAAAATAATCTCACACAGGTGATTCTTCTGCCAAAAGAAAAAGAAAAAGAAACAAGGCGTTAGCCAACAAGAGTTTAAGAATAAGCTCTGTTTAGTTAACTTTAACTTACAAAAGCAGAGAGTTTCATTCTCATTTATAAACAAGCTAGAAGAGTGAATAGCGGAAGTCAATGGAGACTTGCTTGGACTTGAGTCAGCTGGAGCTGTGTTATTGTGTAGCTACTTTGATGCAAGATTTGTGGACAAGATGGGGCTGTTGGATTGCTGAGTCGGCATCTGAAATATTGTGTCTTTTATCATTTTAACATCCTCCGCAAACTGATGGAGGAACTAGCTTCAGTTTGTCTGAAAACAAATATAATTGATAATGAGACCATTGAATCTCGTCATAAACCATCGGGGGTGGTCGAATTTTGCAGCAACACGCCAAGGAACAGTCGAATCTCGATCTCATTGCAAAATACTAAAGGTCGGTCGGATCTGGCCGTAAATATTAAGGAGCAGTTGAATCTCCCCACAAAATCACCAATAAATAATCAGATTTTACTGCAAAATACCAAAAACTGAAGATGAACAAATTAATATGTCTCCAATTGTGATTTTTGGGCATGTCAACATGTGCAGCTGTGGTATGAAGATGCTATAATAGGCAAATGAAGATGCTATATTAGGCACAAATCTCGAGATTTTTACAACCCTTTAATTGAGTGGGCCCTTGCTATTTATTTTCGCATAAAATTTTATTTTTAAAAAATATAAGAGAAAATGACATGAAACAAGTAATGTCAAGAGATAAATTGTCGTAGATAGGCTACTATTTTGTTTGGTTGTTGTTATATTGTGTGATCGTCTGAGCATAGGATTCAATCCCAACTTTCTTCTTCTTTTTTTTTTTTTTTTTTCCTATGATTCACATCTGGTTCATTGTTAAATTATCTCTTTCGTCTTTCGAAAGAGTTTCTATTCCATTTTTTGCACAACAATTAAATAAATTTTTCCCTCTTTTGCTTTCAAAAATAGAAAAAACAATTCCAAAAAAGCTTAAAAATCTCAAAAAAATTCAAATGAATTAAAACACAAGACCATTGATTTTAGTTTAATCCATATAATCTACGATATGTTAAAATCTTTGTCCTCCTATGACTATATTAAAATTAAAATAAGTATTCATAAAATATATAGAAAATAAAAACTGGATTCTAATTATCAAAGTATGAATAGAAAATTAGAATATATGATATTATTGTTGTGTGATACCTATTATATTTCAATACAAATAAAATAGGTCATGAATAAGGTATGGATTGAAGAAATCCCGGAAGACATCCATGATGTTGTAATTCATATTATTTCGTGCTCTTAGTACTTAGAGCGTAACGCTTTTGTTTTGTTTAGAATTCCTACGCTCTAGATTACTTTATTGATGATGAATGAAGTTCAAAATGTTCAAAAAAAATTAAATTAAATTAAATTAAATTAAAAAAAAAAAAAAAAAAAAAAAAAA
>NC_081543.1:630797-630960 GCF_901000735.1 Corylus avellana
AAAAAAAAACATATACTTCTGAACATTCGAAAAAAAAATACTGATTTTTTTTTTTTTTATATAAATGCAAAATAAAACAAAATCTTTCACTCAACATTTAATGCAATCAAATAATGCATCTCACATTAGGTTTATTGCTTAAATACCAAATATTTGGTGTTTC
>NC_081543.1:631018-633271 GCF_901000735.1 Corylus avellana
AAAAAAAAAAAAAAAAAAAAAAAAAAAGTTGCCTTTTCTAGACAAAAGTCAAATAAAGTTTTGTTTTCTTTTAAACAATACCAGAAGATTATCACACAAAAGAAAAAAAAAATACATAAAATATTCAAATGAATTAAAATATAGGACACTTAATTTTATTTTAATTCATATAAATTAAAAACATATTAACATTTTTGTTCCCACATGTATAATTTAAATACAAAAAAAAAAAACCAAATATTTCTCCCAACATTTAATGCGACCAAATAAATCCTCACATCTAGTTCAATGCATTTTTTGTACATCAAATAAAGTTTGGCTTTGTTTTGCTTTTAAAAGCAAAAAAATTACTTCCAAAATATGCTTAGTAAACCAAACAAACAAACAAACAAACAAACAAAAATCCCATAAAACATTCAAACGAAAAATAACTCAACCAAAAATTTTCACGAGCCATATAAATTAAATCATGTAAAAATATTTGTTCTCATAGGAGTAGTTTAAAATTAAATAAGTATATTAACATAAAAAATAGCAAGAAAACCTAAATTTTGATTATCAAAACATTAATAGAAAATTAGCATGAATCTCCAATATTGCTAATGTGACACCTATTATATTTCAATAGAAATAAAATTCATATAATTCTAAACATTCCAAAAAATATACCGAGCAATGCAAACAAAATCATTATTCTGATAAACACAAAATAAAACAATTCGTTGAACATTTAACACAATGAAATAAATTGTTGCACATATGGTTCAATACTTAATTATTATCTTTTTGGTGTTTCAATTTCACAAACAAAACATAAACATATTCAAATCTCCTTCCAAACGTAGATCAGAAACATGTTAAAATGAAAGAAGTATAAAAAAAAAAATGGCAAGAAAAAAATCTTGATTTTGATTATCAACACATTAATAAAAAAATTAGCATAAATCTCCGATATTATTATTAGTGTGATACCTATTATATTTTAATAGAAATAAAATTCATATAAAACTAAACATTCTAAAAAATAGAGAGATCAAAGTGAACAAAATCTCTTTAGTAATCTCTTGAGTGTTTCAAAAGAGTTATGTTCGATTGAGAACAACTCAACCATAAAACATTCAAATGAATAACTTAACCAATAATTTTCACAAACAACACATAAACATATTCATATCTCCACACAAACATAAAGCAAAGTATGTCACAAAAAAACTATCTCAAAAAACAAACATAAAGATAATCAAATAAATTTATGCTTTCCTTTCACAAACAAAAGATAAAGAAATTTATATTTCCACCAAAACGTAGATTCATATCGAGAAATAAACATAAAGATAATGAAATAAATTTATGTTTCTTTTAATTTGCTTTTAAGAGAAGAAAAAAGCATTTCCAAAACATGTCTAAAAATCGGAGTAGATCAAACAAACAAAACAAAAAATCTCCATAAAACATTCAAATGAATCAAAACAAAAAAACCATTATTTTCGATTAAATAGAAACCCTAGATAAATCAACCTCAAATTCAAATACAACAAAACCACAAAAAAAAAAAAAAAAAAAAAAAAAAAAAAGAAGAGAAAATCAAAGTGGTTAAAAAAAACAAAACAAAACAAAAGTATTTACTTGAATGTTGTTGCTAGTGAGGAAGCACCATAAATTTTGCCCAATGTTTTGCCTCCAAGAGCAGACTCATGGACATAAAAGGCTCTGGCATACACCTTTTTTAAACATAAAGAGCGAGAGAGATGTAGAAATCAAAGAGAATTTAATGATAGATTTAGGCATATTAACCTCATTGTATTCCTAACATGAATTAATTTAGTTAATTTAATGGCCTTAGAGGACCTGTTCAATGTTTTAAAATAAATAACCATAATTATGTTACATTAAATCTAGTAACTTAATAATGAAATTCATATAAGGAAATGTTTTGAAATAAACTCTTAGAATAATGAAACCGCCTAAACCTAAATAGTAAACTATTAAATCATATTAAAAAATAGGACAAACACTAAACAGTTAATAGAGAGAGTTAAGAAAACACTTAAAAAAAAAAAAAAAAAAAAAAACTGGTTATGCCTTTAAAAAGTATGAGTTTAGGACACGTGTCGCAATTTTAGGCTCTCTCTGAGGCTTTTATACATGAATGAATATATGATTAGATTATATTAGATATTAGATTAGATGTCATGTATAAATATGAGAAATATATGCTTTAAAATAACATGTGAGAAACACACGTCTTTTTAA
>NC_081543.1:633291-654668 GCF_901000735.1 Corylus avellana
AATTGATTGATATAAATAGAAAGTAAAAGCAAAAAACAAAATAGAAAATAAAATATAGGGGACAAAAACAAAATGGAAGAACATAAGCACCGAAAATAAACATATAAAATGACAATATTAATATAATGGAAAATAATTGTTCTAGCAAAAAAAAAAAATAAATAAATAAAAGAACTGTAGTATAATTTTTCATTGAAAAACAACTATTGGAAACTCTCACTCTCCCTCCCTCTCATCTTTTTCCTGAATTAAGTGTGAAATTTACAAAGGAACATTGAGACATAAATAAATAAATAAAACTTTAGTATAATTTTTCATTGAGAAACAACGATTGGAAAATTGAAAAGAGCTGTTATAGGAAAAAATAAATAAATAAAGAAAATAACTGTAATATAAATTTTCATTGAGAAAAAAAGAATAGAAATTCTCTCTCTCTCTTGTGTTTTTCCAGAATTGATTGATATAAATAGAAAGTAAAAGCAGAAAAAATTTTAAAATATATATATATATGGGACAAAAACAAAAATGGAAGAACATAAGCACCGAAAGTAAACATACAAAATGACAATACTAATATAATGGAAAATAAATGTTTTAGCAAAAAAAAGGAAAAGAAATAAAAGAACTGTAGTATAATTTTTCATTGAGAAACAACTATTGGAAACTCACTCTCCCTCCCTCTCTGCTTTTTCCTAAATTGAGTGTGAAATTTACAAAGGAACATTGAGATATAAATAGAAAGTAAGAGAAGAAAAGAGAAAAATAAATAAAGAGAAAGAGACAATTTGGGAACCTTTTGTTTTATTCATTAAGATATCAATTAAATGCATTTCAAATAAAACCCCTACGTTTTAATTGTCTCACATTGAGATATAAACATAAAGTAAGAAAAGATAAAAAGAAAATTAAATAAAGAGAACATTTTATTTTCTTCATTAAGATATCAATTAAATGCATTCCAAATAATATAAAGAGAAAGAAAGAGAAGATAAAAAGAAAAGGAGAGAGAGAGAGAGAGAGAGAGAGAGGAAGAGAATTTGTGAACCTTTTGTTTTCTTCATTAAGACAATTAAATATATTACAAATAAAACCTATACGTTTTAATTGTCTCACATTGAGATATAAACATAAAGCAAGAGAAGATGAAAAGAGAGAATTTGAAAAGCTTTTGTTTTCTTCATTTAGACAATTTAATGCATTACAAATAAAACTCTTATGTTTTAATTGTCTCACTAAAAGGCTAACATCTAAAACGCCATGTGTCGCAATTCTAGGCAAGAGAATTTGTGAACCTTTTGTTTTCTTCACTAAGACAATTAAATATATTACAAATAAAACTTATACGTTTTAATTGTCTCATATTAAGATATAAACATAAAGCAATAGAAGATGAAAATAAAATTAGATAAAGGGAGAGAAAGAGAGAATTTGAAAACCTTTTGTTTTCTTCATTTAGACAATTTAATGAATTACAAATAAAACCCATATGTTTTAATTGTCTTACTAAAAGGCTAACATTTAAAATGCCACGTGTCGCAATTCTAGGTACTTTATAATATGACTGGTTGAGGATACGTGTCACAATTCTACACATTCTCTAAGCTAAAACTTGGCTTATATATATATATATATATATATATATGAGTTTTAATTGTCTCATATTGAGATATAAACATAAAGCAATGGAATATGAAAATAAAATTAGATAAACATAGAAAAAGAGAGAATTTGAAAACCTTTTGTTTTCTTCATTTAGACAATTCAATGCATTACAAATAAAACGCCTATGTTTTAATTGTCTCACTAAAATGCTAACATCTAAAACGCCATGTGTCACAATTCTAAGTACTTTCTAATAGAACTGGTTGAGGACATGTGTCGCAATTGTACACACTCTATAAGCCAAAACTTGGCTATATATATATATGATGAATATATGATTAGATTATATTAGATATTACATTAGATTAGATTAGATGTCATGCATAACTATGAGAAATATATGCTTTAAACTAACATGTGAGAAACACATTTCTTTTTAATAAAATTTCTTCTAATTTTGTTATTGCTAATTAAAAAAACATGTGTTTCTCAAATGCAAAGGGTCACGTGACATTTTTATAAACCAGCTTGAAAGAAATTCCCGCAACATGATTTAGAGAAAAACTTTCAGTAAAATGATTAATACGGTGGCCCATGGGCTAGTCGGTGTGGAAGAGGATAGACTTTTCATCAAAACTAAGTTAGAAAAAATTACAGGTGATCCAGGTGATTCATGCATTATTAAAAAAATACATTTGAAAAGGACCCTCTAAAGATTAATTTGTCCAACCCAATCAAAAAATTTTAATAGCCCAAGACGTAAGCAATTCAGACTGACCATGCAGGCTAAGATTTAGTCAAATTCAACTCAACAGAACATGTCTGACTAAGGCTTCTCAATCTGAGACTCCCCTTTGAACCAGCGCAGTATATACTTGGAGCCAGATAAATAAACGAAAAGGTCAAATTCGAACAGAGCTGGGCAAAGCCGAAAAGGCTCAAAGTGTTGACCAAGCTCAAGTGAAGCCCAGCTAATCTAACTTAGGGCACAATAATCAGGCTTTGGACTATAATGGAGGGCCTAAAAGAACTTCTCCAAACATCTCCATACAGCAACTGGGGATGCCAGCCATTCAAGGCCGACATATATAATTTTCTAAGATGGGCTAAGAATCCCCAATTCCCCAAACTATAAATGGAATTTCATTAGAGTTGACTAATCCATTCATCAAACCAAATTCTAGGCTTTCTCCCATGAGCCCAAGAAGGACATAAACTTAACAAAGCCATTGTTAAAAAAGAAAAAAGAAAAAGGAAGAACAAACCGACTTGTGTCCTTGCTGGTAATCTGTGAATCTGTGATGTAAAGCTGGGGGTAGAAAAGCTGCTTGGTTCCTACCCATTTTGAATCCAATATTTGGGGTAAGATTTCAGAGTTGGCCTTGTCTCAGAAGCTGCACCCGCGCGCTGCTTGTTCAGCGGTATGGCTGGATTTGCAGACTTAAGGGCATATCCGAATAAGTGAGGCCGAATTTCTGAAGCTTGTAATTAGAATGAGAGCATTCACTGATTGTAATTACATCCATTATATATATAATTGTCCTTTTTTTATTTAATTTTTAATTTTAATTACAGTATTTTTTTTTAAGGGAAACTTCACTTAGAGCATTCCCAACAGACTCCCTTAAGGGAGTCTGTTCCCTAAGTTTAGGGAATATGTCAAAAAAATCGCAAAAAATATTTCACAACAGACTGTCAGACTCCCTAAATGAACCTTAAACATTATGATTGCTACAGTGGAACCCAATGTTTTGGGTTCCACTTTTGCAATCCTTATGATTATTAAAATAATTTTTTTTTTTAAAAAAAAAAATTCTCTCATCTCTCCTCTCATATATATAATATAATTAAAAAAACAAATATTTTAATGATATAAGAAATGATTAAGGAAAGCTATTGGGGTGTATTTTGACATAGAAAAGCAAAAAGTAATTTGGATCTTAAATGTAGGGAAAATAACGAGGAAGCTGCTGAGAATGCTCTCCATGAACTTACGCACCTCTTGCAAACACCCCTAAAATATTCAAAATCTATTACTTTGGTATATTGAACTTTGATTTCCTTCAACTTTCCCCATTCTGTTAGGATTTTCTGTTAAATCCTAACGGATGGAGTATGAAATTACTAAAATAACCTTACTTGTTTTACTCATTTTTCCGTTTAATTTAACCGTAATATTTAACGGTAGAGGGTATTTGGAATGAAACGAAAGTTCGATACACTAAAGTGATAGATTTTGAATATTTGAGATGTGTTTGCAAAAGGCCCATAAGTTCATAGAGATAAGTGAAATTTCCCATTTTTTTAAAGCACGTTGTATTTTTGTTATTCCTTTTTAATTATTTCATTTGAATATTATTTTTTTAAAAAATCTTTATTCGTTATTAAGATAAGAGAATTTTAAAGATTAAAAAATTGTTAAACCAGATACAACTCATTTTACTTTTTCAATTAGCCAAAATAACATTTGGCTAATCCAATGAGAATGTTGTAACAAACGGTTGGGTTGGGGTAATTTATAGAATTTTCGAATCTTAGGATTCCTCCATTTTATTGCAATCAACTAATGGACATTCAGATGCCATGAGTATCTGAATTTTCTCAACTGCTTTTTGTTGGAAAGGGGAATCTCTTTGTAAAGGGGTGGGTATCCATATTTCTCTTACCTTGGGAATTTTTTTTTTGTTTTCTCTAAATAAAAAAAAAAAAGAAAAAAAAAAAGGTTTTAATCTTGAAAATGTCCTTTAGTTTCATTTAAGGCACGCTATCTTAAGTCTTTGTCTCCACATAAACAATATCTGTGAATACATTAATAATTGAAAATTTTAATTCAAATGTATTTAACTCATTTATTCCAAGTTTCATAATATATATATACGGTGGTAATATGCCAGCCACTCATTTATTCCAAGTTTTAGACAATTCCTTTCTAATTTTGGCCACACAAAAAATATTTCCACCCTTGGTAATATGCGAGCCACTTCAATCATCATCATCCTCCTGCGGATTTCGCTTTCTGCGGGGTCGGGTTATTCCATAAAAACTATTTTATTCCACATATATATACATTGTTTCGCTTCCCACTGCTATGGCTTGAACAGGAAGATCAAACTTCTAACATATCCATGCACCACCATCGAAAACCAGAACAAAATTGTTACCTTAAATTCGTGGGTTTCTTTTCTTTTTTCTTTTGTTTTCTCTTTGTCAAAACAAAAACATTAACCACCAACAAAAACACACCATCAAAACAATTTTGCAAAAGTTAACAAACAAAGGCCATACATTTCGTGGGAAAACTGGAAACCTTGTTTAGATTCATAATATAGAAGTAACAAGAGTGCAGTATCACATAGCAGCAAAAGAACAAATAATTTATAAAGTAACAGCTACAAATTGTCCGAACAAAAGACAACACAGCTCCTAACTCAACAACAAATAAACTTGCCACAACTTCAAGGTGTGCCTGAGCTAACACAAAACATACATACACAGCAGAAAAAGCAGATAGATGAAATCAGTAGGAAGATCTCCCATCACCCTCAGTGATTATATCTTTGAATGCCCCACCACTTGGAATCATAGGAAGAACATGTTCTTGATGCGGTACAATCACATCCAGCAAGTAGGGCCCAGGAGTGTCCAGCATCTTCTGCATTGCCGCCCTGAGATCTTCCTTCTTTGTGACACGGGCTGCAGGTATATTACATGCTTCTGCGAACTTCAACATGTTGGGAAAAATTTCAGACTCCCTAGACGGGTCTCCAAGATAAGTGTGAGCCCTGTTAGCCTTGTAGAACCGGTCCTCCCACTGCATCACCATGCCCAAATGCTGATTATTCAGTATCATTATCTTAACAGGAAGCTTCTCCGCCCGAAGAGTTGCCAACTCTTGGACATTCATGATGAAACTTCCATCACCATCAATATCCACAACGACCGCATCGGGCTTTGCAACAGTGGCTCCCATGGCAGCAGGCAATCCAAAACCCATCGCCCCTAATCCCCCCGACGTCAACCACTGTCGAGGCCTCTTGTACTTGTAAAACTGAGCAGCCCACATTTGATGCTGCCCAACACCAGTGCTTATGATCGCATTCCCATCGGTCAATTCATCAAGAAGCTGAATCGCATATTGGGGAGGAATAGCATCTTCAAATGTCTTAAAAGTCAACGGATGCTTCACTTTCTGCTCCTTCAACTCTTCCCTCCATTCCGAAAAATCAAGCTTAAGCTTACTTCCTTTCCCCTCCAATATCCTATTCATCCCCTCCAATGCCAACTTCACATCTGCACACACCGACACATGGGGTTGCTTATTCTTCCCAATCTCCGCCGAGTCGATATCGATGTGAACGATCTTAGCTCGGCTCGCAAACGCCTCAAGCTTTCCCGTTACACGGTCGTCGAACCGAACACCAAACGCAAGCAACAAATCACTCTTATCCACGGCGTAATTGGCATAGACAGTGCCGTGCATCCCAAGCATCTGGAGCGACAACTCGTCCGTCAAGGGAAATGCGCCCAGACCCATTAGAGTACTCGCCACCGGGATCCCGGTCAGCTCGACAAACCGCCTCAACTCTTCGCTCGAATTCAAACACCCACCACCAACATACAACACGGGTTTCTTCGACTCTGACACTAACCTAACAATCTGCTCCAAATGCACCTCGCTCGGCGCTTTTGGCAACCTAGCATTGTACCCGGGTAATCTAATGGGTTGGTTCCAATCGGGAACCACCAGTTGCTGCTGTATATCTTTGGGTATATCGATCAGAACCGGGCCGGGTCGGCCCGATTGGGCTAAATAGAAAGCTTCATTCACGATTCTAGGAATGTCTTCCACATCGAGAACGAGATAATTGTGCTTGGTGATAGAGCGTGTTACCTCCACGATCGGGGTCTCCTGGAATGCGTCGGTTCCGATCATGCGGCGGGGCACCTGGCCGGTGATGGCGACCAGCGGGATGCTGTCAAGCATGGCGTCGGCGAGGCCGCTGACGAGATTGGTGGCGCCGGGGCCCGAGGTGGCGATGCAGACGCCGGGGAGCCCAGAAGCACGCGCGTAACCCTCGGCAGCAAAAACCCCGCCTTGTTCGTGGCGGGGGAGGACGTTGCGAATGACGGAAGAGCGCGTGAGGGCCTGGTGGATCTCCATAGACGCGCCTCCCGGATAGGCAAAGACGGAGGTCACGCCCTGGCGCTCCAGGGCCTCCACGAGGACGTCAGATCCCTTTCGCGGTTGGTCGGCAGCAAATCGGGAAATGAAAGCTTCCGGAGCAGCGGGCGTTTTCTGAATTTCGGTGGTGATTGCTTTGGTAGAATTTGAGATGCGGAGGGCGGAGGAGCGGCGCGGAGAGGGGTGGCTTTGGGGAATGCAGTAGAAGGGAACGGTAAACCGGGAAATGAGGGATTTGGAAGAGAGAGGAGACGAGGGTTTGGAGAAGGCGGTGGCGGTAGTTGTTGTGGTGGTGGCAGTGGCGGCGGCAGCGGCTGCCATTGTGGAAAACTGAGGGGCGGCTATGTGGAAACGTGGTGTGGCTAGCAGAGGAAATGAAATGGTGGCCACGGAAAAAAGGGTTTCTAATATATATCAAGACGTGCAGTGTGATTCCTAGAAATGCTAGATACTCCACTACTCGTCATTCATTTATCTGTGGGTAAAATGGGAAATGGCACTCAAAGAGAAATGTTTCCCTACCATAACAAGAGATATTGTTTCCTAATCTTTTCTGATTTTTTAGTGGTATTTTTGTCCATTTACTGTTTTTTTATTGAATCTCAAGGACCGGAGAAATTGTAATAAGAGATTTTAAGAGTGGCAGCCCGAATAGGAGCTCCCCCAACCTTGGATGGAATTCTTAAAACTACGTTCTCAATATTTATCACGTCTAAAGCATCTTAATATTTCATTTATTCGGTTTCAATATATATATATTTGAATATTTCAGTGATTCATTATTTTTTAGTATATTTGTTAGGTTGTTATCTCAATCTTAGTGTAATTCTAAAATGGGGTAAATTATCATCTCGATACACTTTGAATAATTTATTATATTTCTTAATTTACATAAGAATCGTTTAATTTTTTTTGAAGGAAAATCATTCTTATCTCATTAATAAAGGAATTAAGAGCATTAAAACTCTTACAATCACAGAACATAACGTTCTGAAAAATCCTAGCCGAAGCTAAAAGATCAAAGTCGTAACTAAAAGATTACACATCAAAGACGCCAAACATCCGCTAACCTATAACTAATCTTCAATTGGAATAACAAATCTGCGCTAGGCAGACACAAATTAATGTATAGGTAGCTCTTATTCCTCGACCCTGGGATCAAAAGG
The DNA here is from genome assembly GCF_901000735.1 of Corylus avellana. Classification (NCBI taxonomy): domain Eukaryota; kingdom Viridiplantae; phylum Streptophyta; class Magnoliopsida; order Fagales; family Betulaceae; genus Corylus; species Corylus avellana. Next base: position 641,242 of record NC_081543.1, read on the forward strand.
ACTCCATGCCGACACACATCCTCCTAAACCCGAAAGCCAAAATATCGTTCACATCCACAACTCCAAGGGTCTGGACCAAAATAATAAGCGAGTAGATCAAGAGAAATGACATGGTCTTATTACAAGCAGCAAGAAAAACAAGAAAAATACAGGGAAAATCAAAACAATACAACTAAAAATTTAAAAATAGGAGCACACTAGGCGGATGACAGCAACTGGAAGAAAAGCCGATCGCGTGCTTGCCGGAAACCAATGCGTAGATGACGTTGGAAGCACATCGCAGTGGGGACACGTGAAAAGACCCAGCAGAAGATAGTAAACGGCAAAGCTGGCGCGGAGGAGATTGGTGGCGCACTCGAAGAATTTGGGGGAAGTTTGAGTGAATCCCCCATAAGCGGCACCCACAAAGTGTGCCCAAACAAACACTTAGCAAAAAAAAATAAACAAGCAAACAAAGAACAACAACAAGGAAAAGAAAGCAAAATCCAAAAACAAACACAAAAAAGAAAAGAAACACAGATCGGGGAAGAGAGGGGGGAACAGATCAAGGAAAGAGAGGAGGGGGGAGGAGGAGAAACCCCTCCTGCTGTGCACTCCTTAAGTTCTGCTAGGGTTTTGGGATTTTTCTACTCCTATAAGAATTGTTTAATTGAAAATGATTGATGTTATTTAGACAATTCAATCTTAAAGACACCTTATAGAATCTATAGGATTGTGACTTACATTTTCAAAATATATGTTTTAGGATGAGATGTTTGATGCATCCTTAAACCAAATAAAACTATTCTAACCATTTGGATTGATTTAACTCTTCGAATATAGTTTTCCTCCAAATTTAATTGAATTTTTTCAATCTAGTTTATAAAAATGGCATGCATATATGCTTTTAAATAACATGTAAGAAACACGTTTTTTTAATAAAATTTCTTCTAACTTTGTCATTGCTAATTTAAAAAACATGTGTTCTCAAATGTAAAGAGCCACATGACAATTTTATAGTCCAATTTGAAAGAAGTTTCTCCAACACAATTTAAAGAAAAACTTCTAGTAAAATAATTAATATGGTAGCCCATGGGCTAGTGGAAGAGGATAGACTTTTCATCAAAACTTAGTTAGAAAAAATTACTTCCACCCAATCTATTAAACTAATATCTATACTTACAACAGGTGATTCATGCATTATTAAAAAAATAAATTTGAAAAGCACCCTCTAAAGATTAATTTGTCCAACCCAATTTATGAGAAAAATTTGTCCGCAAAAAATTTTAATAGCCCAAAACGTAAGCAATTCAGACTGACCAGGCTAAGAATTAGTCAAATTCAGCTCAACAGAACATGTCTGAGCAAGGTAGAACATGTTGAGTAAGGCTTTCTCCAATCTGAGACTTCCCTTAGAACCAGCGCAGTATAAACTTGGAGCCAGATCAATAAGGATTAGCAAACAAAAAGGTCAAATTCGAACAGAGCTCGGAAAAGACCAAGCTCAGCCGAAAAGTCTCAAAGTGTTGACCAAGCTCAATTCGGCCAGGGCTCAAGTGAAGCCCAGCCAATCTAACTTGAGGCAGAAATGAATAATCAGGCTTTGGGCTAGTCGCCCAATTTTCATTCCAGACATTATCCGAAAGACTAACTATACCACGAGGATGCTCTGGTTTTATTTGTTCTTATGATCATTGAGTTCTTAAAGGGGGGGCAACCAATGTACTATGAAATTGAAAGAATAAAACAAAGAGTACAAATATCGTCGTTTACATAAGTATGTCATACATATCAAAAAGGAGCCCCCTACTGGAAGCTACATGCTAAACATTTCTCTTAAAACATGAATTGGCGCTCGACCTGTTTGCCTTCCACCTCTACCAATTTAGTGTTTCACATTGCCTGTAATTGTATAAGAACACAACGTCAGACCTCGTATTAATTTTTGACAAAGAAAAAACAAACAAACAAACAAAGTTTACTACACTCCTAAATACCCAGAAAATCTATGCTCTACATCAAGGAGCAAGACGCAACTAAAATCCATAAACTATTATTACAAACAAGGAAAGCATCTACTCAATGATTTGTCAACAGATTACTTTTGAACATCAATATGAGCAACAAGATCGACTCACATGAACATGATATCAGAGACATTCTCAAAAATTTGAATGAGCACACGGCTATCCCAATGCAGCTTATCGAAAATATAACACTACGTACTTGAACAATTTGTCTCAAAAGTGATCAAACAATAACTTTTATTAGCAGCTGTATTGGCAAGTACATTACATGATTAAAGAATATACATCAAGTTCCACACTGTGAAATCAACAATGGAGATGAAAGTGTACGATGCTTTTAGAAAGCAGAAAACTAATTTATACGATATCATTTATCATCTTCATGAGACTAATTAATTATCCAAATAAGAAACAAATAAAAAAGTTTAGGTAAAGTATATACTATTTTGGTTATTCTCTAAGTTGGCCTTGATATTTAGATTCCAAGTTAACACTGGTGTGATACAAGGAAATGGTACCAGCAGAAACCAATATTTTGCTATTAACCTGATGTGCTCTTTTATATATTTACTATAATCAGTTGTACATTATGTTGCACCATAACAACATGTCGACCTTTCCACCTATACCAAGAAGTACTGCCAATGCCTACAAGTACCAGAATCCAAAATATTTGATTCAGAGACTAAAAGCTAAGTAAGAACCAAGCACCAAAAGACTATCCCAAAGAGATACGAAGATCATAGAGGACAGCAATTCAAATGAATGGAGAACAAGAAAATATACCAAAGAGTCCGACAACATTTACTTGTAATGCAGACCGTCACAATGGGAGTTCAACATAAATTATGGCTCCATCATATAGAACAGGGCAATAAACAAAAGCCAAAACTACTACCACAATTGGTAGCATGGAATCAATTCCACAACTTCTCAAAATGCTTTTGTCTCAAATCATCACTATTATATTTAAATCTGATCAACATTTTCTATATGGCCATTCATGTCAAGTCATACATCAATTTATATATGATGAAACACAATGATTGATATTGTTGAGTAGATAAACACTAGGGAAACTCTAATTGGTCTTGATATAACATCTTCATGCACCACTTTTACCCAAAAGCTTAATCCTATTGGTTTTGTCCACTAATTTTCTATTAGCCGCTCTTTGTGATTACTACCTGATATATCCAATAGATGATCCTAAAAACTGATCTGAATCATCCAAATAAATAATTAATTTGATCAAAGAATTTCATGCAGCTACTACTGATCAGTCCGTAGACATCTTATAGGGCAATTACAATAAACGAGACGAACAGTTAATTCACATAAATGTCATCTTCTAATTAACAAAGTAAATCGAAGTTAGTTGATCCATTTCATATCCGACAAGATTGTCTAATATAATTCAATAAAAAGAAAAACAGAAAAAACAAGTGCATGTCGATCTGACAAACATCAATACAAAACCAAACCAAAAAAAAAAAAAAAAAACGATTAGAATCCGAAGCATTACCTATGCAGACCCAACGATGATATTGTTGATCGGAATGAAGATCAGCTTCACGAAGAAGCCGACGAATCCCATCACCACGAAACCAATCGCCGTACGGAACGCCACCTTCGTGAATTCTACACCAACAAAAAGTTAAACCATAATTTCACAATCCAATCCACCCCACAGATCCAAAACATCACAAATACGTATATGCATGCATGTATATATGTATGTATGAATGGATGCGATACCTTTGCTATCAGGCTTGTGGCAGCGCTTGACGAGTCGGACGCTGTCCTTGGCGAACTCTCTGAGGGGATCGACGACTGAGTCTACGGCGTCCATTTCTCTGAGAAGAAAACCCTAGATCTGAAAATGAAAACTGAGGCTCTGAGAGAGAGAGGGAGAGATTTTGAAGGAGAAGACCTCTTGTGACACGTTTAGGAACTGGGCTGACTTGTATTGGTCAGAAATGGAAGGAACCCTTTTGACGAGAATGCCCTTCAAGAACTGGTTCTTGGACAATCATGTCCCTTTCATTCAAAACGACTCGCAATGTATGGAGACATGTCTTTGAGGAAGCTTTGTAGATTAATTCCCATGTTAAGTTTATGATATTTGATCCTATATTATTAATATACGAGTGAACTCATTAATATTCAAAAGATATGAGAACTCTGAGGATGGCATAAATAACATATTAATCGACAACCTTTGAAAATAGTGCAGGTCGTCTGCAATTAATTAAACAATTGCAAAAGCAACAAGAGATTCATCTTTTCTATCAAATTTGCACAGTAAAAGTTAACATCATGATACATAATAAAACCTCAATAAAATTTTTAGAATGTCTTGTTACACACTCCAATTATATATAGACATGGATATTGCATTGGGTTGGTGTGATCAACTCTACAGGTTCGACTGGAATGGCAAACCATCTCTAAGAGGTTGGGAACTTGTAAATTTTTGTGTGGTATTGAAGTGATAGTGTTACAGGAGAATTATAAAAGAGTTGTAAGACTTAATTAAAAAATAAAATAAAAAATAAAAGCAAGGAAGTTGTAATCTTTCCCATTTATTACTGAAATCATGTTGTTTTCATGGTCAGCATTCAATGTTGAATATTGTTGGTATGCAACGTGATAAATATATTGGCACGCTATTCAAATAAATTATTTAACTATTAAATCTTAACCATGAAATGACTCCTCGAAATTGAGAGGATCTTTTTCGTTTTCTTAACGTAATAGTTAATTTCATCTTAATATTTATTCAATCGAGACATTTAATTACGCATTAGGTGAGTGTGCACTTATGGTGCATGTATGTTCCTCTAGAGACATACGTAGATATATACCTATAAATACGTATTGTTCACATGTATTCTTCATTGATTTCGAAAGTCCAACGCAATTATTGGTAATACCATGAAGCTCTCAACAGATCTTTGTCTTTTGAGCCTCTTTGTGTTTCTCATTTTCACATCCACAAATGCTGGGGAACTCGATAACACAAGTTTTTATCATGATTACTATGTTACTTGGGGACAGGATCACCTCTTACTACTAAACCAAGAAACTGAAATTCAGCTTTCTCTCGACCAAAATTCAGGTAGTATTTCTTATTTTATAAATCGGGTTGAACCTTGAAATTATGTTTAGTCCTTTGTGTATGTAGGAGCGAGATGCAATCTAATGTCTTTCTTGTATGCGTGAAGGGGCTGGATTTGAGTCCAAGCTGCATTATGGATCCGGATCCTTTCATATGAGGATAAAACTACCTGATAAGAACTCCATTGGAGTTGTTACTGCTTTCTATGTAAGGTTTTATCTTCTATGTAAAAACTCAACTGGTTATCTTCTGTTAGTGGCTTTTCCTCCCTGGATCGGATGGCATCATTTTGCTAGTGAATGAAAAACAAGGATGGAAACTAACATGCATGGTGCTTATTGCAGCTATATTCACGTTCAACAGATCGTGATGAGCTCGACTTTGAGTTCTTGGGTAGTAATGGACCACCTTATACATTACAGACCAATGTGTATGTCAATGGCCAAGGAGGTCGAGAACAACGGATTCAACTTTGGTTTGATCCCACAAAAGACTTCCATTCTTACACAATTCTTTGGAATCAACATCAAACAGTGTGTGTATTTCTCTCTCTCTCATTAGGGATGTTAATTTGTGTTTATGTGTTAGATTCGGATTGTGTTGAAGAATCGGTATAAATACTATATATAGGTCAACCAAAATATGATTCATTTAATTAAATGGGTCAAACTCCTAAACCATGACCCGCTAATTTCATATCAAGCTCGTGTCAAAACTTATTAGCTCTAAAAGTCATGTGTTGTATTCCGGTCGTGTTGAAACATGAATATAAGATTATATATGTTAACTGTAATCTGACCCATTTAATTAAATGAGTCAGCCTACTTGATACCCTCTTATTAAGAATAATGTATTGGTTTTTCAGGTTCTATGTGGATGACATACCAATCAGAGTGTTTAAGAACAACACAAAAATTGGAGTGGGTTACCCATCCCAGCCAATGCAGGTAGAAGGAAGCCTATGGAATGGAGAGGGCTGGGCATCTAATGGAAGAAAAACTGATTGGAGTCAAGCGCCCTTTAAAGCCTACTTTCAGAGATTCAACGTTGATGGCTGCGTGCTACAAACAGTCGACACTATGCAATGTTATTCTTCAACCTTCTGGTGGAACAGTGAGAAACTTCAGACTCTGGACGTGCAGGAGCAAAGAGACTATGAACGTGTGAGGAAGCAGTACATGAATTATGATTATTGTTCTGATAGGTCAAGGTACCCTCAAACACCACCGGAATGCCAAAGTAACCAACATTAGATTATATCTTATCACATCTTTCTTCTGTTTCTCTCCACATTTTGATCTTCTTTGGGCATTTAGGAGGAAATATGTCCAATCTATCTCATGTTAAAATGCTTTCAGTGCAAAATATTTTGTCTCTCTTGTTTGTTTGCAATCCTGAAAATGGACATTCATTCAAATCAGTAACACAAGGATCCTAAATTTCAAGACTGCACAGTAAATATTAATAAGTCATAGCAGCAGTTGTTTAACTGCACTGGATCTCAAGTTAAAAGTTAAAAAGTTTTTACAAGTTCTAATGGCGTCCCATAAAAAAAATATGAGCTGGCAAGTGCTCTTTTAATTCAGAAGCAATCAAAAATTCCAGGTAGCATCAGCTAAGCTCGACATGTTTCCATTGCGCCACACAGCAAATCGTCTTCGAATAAGTTACTTTTAACTGCCGAGAACAATAAGAAAGAAAAGTTGGTATTAGAAAGCTATTTTTTTATTTTTGAATAAATCATGCTCTAACTTAGGCAAACCATATACTCTTTTCACTTTGGCAATAAACAAGACTAGGAAAAAAATATACAAGGATTACAAAAGATATTCATCAGATTTTTTCAAATGCCATCAAGTAAAACCATTCACAATAATAATACCTAGTCAGCAATGTGAATTTCTTACTAAAGAAAGTATAAGGGAATATAACAAAGCATGCTTCTGGCAGAAAGGAAAAGGGAGACCAGAAAAGCATGTTAAATTTAGCATGAAGTCCCAAAACAACAATATTCATATGAAATTAACTGCACACTTTTTGGGTTGGAGAACTTGAACAATGATGGAAAAGAGTGACTGCAGTCTTTTTTTTGAATAAAAGGTAAAGGAAACAGGTTTTTTTTAATTAATGAACTCCACCAACATCAGCAATGAAACACAAGAACAACATATGAGACTTTTCCTCCTCACATTGAGAGAAATCTCTCTCAGTTAACCACCCAACTAAGCAAGCCTTAACTTTTCTCCACTTCTAGATGGAAAACTATAAGTTCGAAAATGCCTGGGTAGCACATTAGATACCACTACAAATATTCTTTCTCTCACCCTAATGTAAGGCTTACATATGGCACAAGGACAGGAGGACATTCTCTCTTTCTGAACCTAACAGTTTTTTTATTATTATTATTAATAACAAATTATTCATATAGTCGTTTTACCATAAAAGCTGTCCACCATAACAAGAAACAGATGTTCATTCTTTTTAATACAAGGAAATTCTTTCTTACTGAAGACATCAAGAACTGCAAGTTGATTACTTTCTAAACTATAACTATCACAGCATTTTTTCAAAATAAATAGTCAATTTTTAAAGGGGATGCAACCCATGTACACAGCAAATATACAATATCTGCCTCACAAGATTTCATTGTAAATTGATAAAGAATTGATGCAGATTTTGTGTATTTCCATTTCTTGCCAAGAATAACTCATCTCACTTATGTCAAAGGTATTTTAATATAATTATGTTCTGCTATGATGTGATAAAAAAAATTAAACATTAATGGAAGCCACTGTAATGTAGTCAAATTTGAACCAAGAAATATTTCAAAGTGACTCTTAAAAAAATCAGTTAATTTTTACTAAGAAACTTTAAGCAATCCAGCAACTTTTTTCCTAATCCAATTATGCTGAGTTATATAAAAAGGTTTATAATAATCGGAGCTCCACTGCAATATAAGAAACCTTTAGCAATCTCTATTCTACTCCAGCTATGAAACCATGACATCAATTAGAAGAACAAGACCTCTAGAACCACAAAGAAATCTAATTTGGCTTTCCAAATTTTACTGCAAGGTTATCTCGATATGTACAATCTTGAGTCACATACTTATACACCCCACCCCTATGGAAAAAAAGTTGTGAAAAAGTTCTCTCGCTGATGATGAAGGTTGCATAAGACCATATAAGTCAAACTCATTTCTCAAATTAAGAATTCTCTCAAATAAAAGCTTATAAACAGTCTCTACTAGGCTTATGGTCATAAGGCAACCAAGGCCTACGTCTGTAAATTCTATAACTATAAATTTTTCATTGTCCATTATTTCCATCTTTTAGAAATGAAACTGAGTATTGAAGCATTAATTCTTTCATGGGTAAGAGTCGACAACAAACCACCAAAAGACAACTACATTACAAAGTGATCGTGTGCCAAAGTCAACATCAAATATGTCAACAAAATCATCTTCTTAAGGAAGGCCCTGTCATATCCATCATGTAGTACTTCGAGTAATGCTAGAAGTTACTCTTGTGTCGCTCTCATGTCCCTTCAAGAATGATGTGGCTCTTAAAATCATCATTGGACTTGTGATTGATCATTATTAAATTTTGATCAAATTATGATTTTAAAAGCCACCTCATTTTTAGAAGGATACAAGAATAACACAAGAGGAACTTCTAGAATTACTCATTGTACTTCCCCTTATTCTATCGTCATCCTCCAATACTTTCCATATTTACATCCACTCAAGTTTCAAATAACCAATTTTGAACACCCTAATCAGATAAATTTTTTATTTTTATTTTTTATAAGTAAATGAAACACCCTAATTAGGTTATAAACACTCTTAGAACCTAATTAAATGCTCGCAAAGCAATAAAGTAGTAGCAATATCCAATTGCATCAATCCAACTATTGGCTCTGTTTTAAAGATGTAAATAAAATGCGAAAGGCGCCCTAAGTACACGAAGGTACACAAGAAATATAAGTGTTATTTTCCCAAGTATTGAGAGAAGAAAATCTAAAGCAAAACTCACCAACAGGAAATAACACTAGTATAAGCAAGAACAAAAGAAACGGACGCTTCAATCCAAACTTCTTCATAAACAAAAAAACAAAAAAAAGTGAAAAGGAAAGCATATCACAAAAGAAGAAAGAGAAAATTCATACCTAAAAAGCTATAATTTATATCGCAAACTCACAACACCATTAACAACCTAGAAACAAAATAGCTATTCAGTGACCGACATACTGCTACATATGTGGGAGGCCAACGTTCGGAATACTAGCCCACCATCAACAACCAACAAGAAGCGCCATTTAACTAAGAACAGGCAGTCAAAATAGGAAAAAAACCAAAAAAAAAACACACTATTCACTCAAATCATAACTAAAAACCCACAAACATAATATTTAAGAGAGAGAGCAAAACGAACCCAACATACCTCTGGCCGTCAAGATTGCCCTGCCCAGCGCTCCCCCCGCTCCCATACGACCCGTCGTCGGCGGCGTGCCCCTGCCACACCGACTGCCACGCGTTCGACGGCGGCTGCCCGTACACCCCAGAGGGGTCCACCGCCGCAGGCCGGCCGATCATCATCCCGCCGTGGGGCCCACCCGCCGGTTGGCCCATCGGCGGGTAGTAGTAGGGGACTCCACTGGCGGTGGCCCCCACGATGCCTCCGAGCCCGGCGGCCTCGTCCTTGATCTCGTCCCTGGGCACGATGTCCACCAAGAAATCGAAAATATCTGTCCTCGTGATCGCCGCTGCGATGTCATTTTTCTGGAGGGTGCGGCGCTTGTTTTCCTCGGCGTGGAGCCAGGAGCGGATAGTGAGCTCTAGGATGAAGAGCTCGCAGGCCTTAGCGAAGAGGATGGGGGCCTCGGCGGAGATCATGCGCACGTCCTCGTCCGCCTTCATGATCTTCTTGATGCGCGCAAGGGGGAGCTGGTGGTTCTTGAAGTCGTTAACCTGCTCGATCTCCTGGCGCTGGTAGGTCCAGAACATCTGGAGCTGTTGCTGTTGCTGCTGGAGGAGGTGGTGGAATGGAGCTGGAGGAGGAGGGGTGGGCTGGGGAGGGTACGAGGCGGACTGGGTGGCCTGGTTGTTGTTCTCCATTGATTGGTCGGGGGATTTGTGGGTGTGATCGAAAGGTGCTCGATGATGGGTCTGTGAGAAATGGTGCCAAATGGGGGCTCTGAGGTGAGTCTGTGTGCGCGTGGTTTTTTGGGGATGATGGGTGGGTGCGATTTGAGGGATTTGAGCGGTGTGAGGGGAATGTGGGGTGGAGATTTTGAGATGGGATAAGGCACAGCTTATTTTATCGTGACTCCGAGTTTGACTTTTTTATTTATTTATTTAATCTTAACATATATAATTCTTTTTGAAGTCCTGTTTCTGTTTTCTGTTTTCTGTTTCCTTTTTTTTTTTTTTTATTTAAAAATCATTTCCTGTGTAATTCATGCATGCATTAGGATTATATTGGTACAAATATAAGGGTAAAACAATTACTTTGACCAGCCTCGTTTGATAATAGTTTTTAAAACATTTTTTGTTTTTAAAATTAAAAATACATTTTCTTCAAATTACTAACAATAAAAACAAAATTTCAAGTATAGTCCTCATTAAAAAATTACTTTTTCACATTTATATTATATTAAAACACTCTTTTTTTTTCTTTTCTTTTTTTTAAGTAATTCTAGAGACTACCTTTTTTATCCTCTCAAAAATGAATTTGGGATAAATCACTACCTTGGACGGATATCGATTTTTAATAACCACAACCACAATTGCCTAGGCGGTTAGCAGTTATTCAAATCAATAACTGACGATTTTATAACCGCTTTTTTTATATGTGCTTTTGAGCTTTTTAAGTATTTTAGACCATCATTAGGCCTATTTTTTGGGTTTATTTTAAATGTTTTTGGCCAAAGTGTTACCAAAAATATGAAAAGAACATGCTTTTTTTTGGATCAGGTAATGTTTTTGAATAAGACATAGCCCAAAACATAACATACAACATTATATTTTACACACATACATACAGTCATACATGGCTAAAACAGAGTCGTTTTGGATATTATATATATATAAGGGTAGGCGATTAGTAGTTAGTAACTATTTTTTCTACCGCTAACCAAAACCACCCTAAACAATTAACGATTTTTTATAACTGCCTACCAAATGGTTAGCATTAGTCTATTCAATATTAAGAGAAGCGCATGCTTTTGTTTAATATTACATATGTCACATCACTGAATATGAGTCTCCTTTTATAGAAATACTTGTTCCTAAAAAAGATCCTTGACAATGACTAAGTAAAAACAATTGGCCAGTTTTTGTATTTACAAAGGAAATGTTCATTTGAGAAGATCACATGACTATTGACTACCATAACCATATCATTCGTGATATTAAAGGAAACCTTTAGAGAATCTTGATACTACTAATGTAGAAATCTTTTGATAACAGACCCATTTTTAGCATAGTCTTCCAAGATTACCACCACTCACCATCATCAAAATTATACAATAATAAAAAATAAAAAAGGAAAAGGAACAAGAATATGAATATGAATAACTTTCCTGTTAACTGTCTTTTCAGACAAACCTAAAGTATCTAACATCATATCAAAAAACATAATGCTGACCCTTCTTCAATTTTCCAGTATTTAACTTTGGCACCATCATAAGTGTTAAAAACTACAGAATAGGAGGCCGGAAATAAGGCGGTGCGTTTTTAAAAAATGCAAAATTATGTTTACAATTTTTAAATGTATAATTATATAGGAAAATGCTATATGCTCTTTTAGTGTTATTTTTATGTTTTCTTAATCTTAAGTGTATATTATTTTATAAAAATTAAGTAAAAGAAATAAGAATAATTGTCTTTTTTGTTTTTATAAAATAATATCTACCTAAGACTAGGATAACACAAGAAGAATATCAGGATAGGGGAGTACCTAGCATTCTTCAATTATATATATTTTATTAAACACTTAATTATATTTTTAAATATTGTAATTAAAAGTTTGTAAATAATATTGGAGCACTATATAGAGCCCAACACCAAATTTTGAGTGAAGGGTGGTGGGGCTGCCTCACAAACACATCCAATGTATTGGTTGCAACAAAAGGCACTTTTCACATGTAATGCCATGACAATTAATGGCATAAAGCACGGACCACCTCATGTATAATTTATCACATTATGATTATAGTTGAAAAAAAGATAGTTGAAACTTGAAAGCATATTTCCTTCTAAACTACAATTCTCTTCTTCTTTTGGTCATCATGTTCTTCTTCTTAAAGCATGATTCTAGTGTATGTTCTAGGATGACTCTAGATCCAATATTCGTTGATATTTTGTCCACTTAAAAATTGCACTTTGTTATAGAAAATATACTAAAATAAATTATATGTGAAAGTAGACCTAAAAAAAATAAAAGTGATTCTTTAGAATAGAAGCCACTAGGGTTGTGCATTGTCCTTTAGCTTGAAATGTTTGAGTAAAAGAAAAGAGACAAATGCGTATTTGGTCTTTGTCGTGTTAGGTTTTGACAAATAGTAAGTTTTAAAAAGTAATTAACTACTTCATGATGCATGAAAAAAAAAAAAAAATTAGTAAATGCCGTTAGTAAAATTGACAAAATTTGCTAATGTGCCATATCAGCATAAATCAAATTTGCCAAAGGGGGTGGCCAAACCACCCTATAGCTATTGAAGGTGGTTCAGTCACCCCCTCAATTTTTTATTTTTTATTTTTGCCATTTGGGAGTAGTTCGTCCACCCCCATCTATTCTCAAAGATGGTGGCTAACCATAGGGTGATTTGGTTACCCTGTGCCCTTATTTAGCAAATTAATAGATTCTGTCAACTTTTCTAACCACATTAACTAATTTTCATTTTTACTTATTTGAATGAGTAATTAATTCAAAAAAAAGAAAAAAAAAAAAGAATGAGTAATTAATCACTTTTTAAAACTTCTAGAGCTATTTGTCAAAAATTCAAAGTACAAGGACCAAAAATACATTTAACCCAAACGAATAAGAATGTCCACACTCTCTCACATACTCAGTTCAAATAAATACGAGTAATGATATGTACTAAACTAATATTTCACAAGTATCTCAATATGTTGACTTTTTTTTTTTTTCTAATTAACTCAATATGTTGACTTGATAGGGTGCAATAACTCTTAGACACACCCTTGTTAAACAAAATATATCCAATGACATTTCATACTTACAAAAAATTTTTACCTACCAATTTACCATTCAATCTTTCTTTTTTACTCTCTTTGG
>NC_081543.1:654768-655052 GCF_901000735.1 Corylus avellana
CATTTTAACTTCAAGTGAAATGGAAATGTTACTTTTTAGTGTATGCGACTCATTTAAAACCTATTGGATTCTTAAATTCATTTCCTTCTACCATTTTTCATAATTTTGGCCTACCAATTTACCATTCATTTGGTCCAATCAAAAACTTACCTTCGATCTTCAATATTGTTCTATCAATTAATTGGTAAGGACTATGAAAACCAATGCCAGTATAATCGACCTATCAGAATAAAATTCTCTCTATTTCAACTTCAAGTGAAATTGAGAGAATTCATTTTCCTCAC
>NC_081543.1:655152-656336 GCF_901000735.1 Corylus avellana
TAAACATTGTGATTGCTACAGTGAAACCCAATGTTTTGGGTTCTACTTTTGCAATCCTTATAATTATTAAAATAAATAATAAAAAAAAAGATTCTCTCTCATCTCTCCTCTCATATATATATATAATATAATTAAAAAAATAAATATTTTAATGATATAGGAAATGATTAAGGGAAGCTATTTGAGTATATTTTGGTATGGGAAAACAAAAAGTAATTTGGATCCTTAAATGTAGAGAAAATGACGAGGAAGCTGCTGGGAATGCTCCCCATGAACTTATGCACCTTTTGCAAACATCCCTACAATATTTAAAATATATCACTTTGGTGTATTGAACTTTAATTTCTTTCAACTTTCCTCATTCCGTCAGGATTTTCTGTTAAATCCTAACGGAAGGGGTGTGAAATTACTAAAATACCGTTATTCATTTTACTCATTTTTCAGTTTAATTTAACTGCAATATTTAATGGTAGAGGATATTTGGAATGAAACGAAAGTTCAATACACCAAAGTGATAGATTTTGAATATTGGGTGGGTGTTTGCAAAAGGCCCATAAGTTTATGGAGATAAGTGAAGTTTCCCATTTTTTTAAAGCACGTTGTATTTTTGTTATTCCTTTTTAATTATTTCATTTGAATATTATTTTTCAAAAAAATCTTTATTCGTTATTAAGATAAGAGAATTTTAGAGATTAAAAAATTGCTAAACCAGATACAACTCATTTTATTTTTCAATTAGCCAAAATAACATTTGGCTAGTGGAATGAGAGTGTTGTAACAAACGGTTGGGTTGGGTTAATTTATAGAATTTTCGAATCTTAGGATTCCTCCATTTTATTGCAATCAAGTAATTAATGGACATTCAGATGCCATGAGTATCTGAATTTTCTCAACTGCTTTTTGTTGGAAATGTGAATCTCTTTGTAAAGGGATGGGTATCCATATTTCTCTTACCTTGGGAAATTTTTTTTTTTCTCTAAATAAAAAAATAAAAATAAAAAGCTTTTAATCTTGAAAATGTCCTTTAGTTTCATTTAAGGCACGCTCTCGCAAGTCTTTGTCTCCACATAAACAATATCTGTGAATACATTAATAATTGAAAATTGTAATTCAAATGTATTTAACTCATTTATTCCAAGTTTTATATATATATATATATATATATATATATATATATATATATA
>NC_081543.1:656436-662881 GCF_901000735.1 Corylus avellana
GGGACATATAAAAGCAGAGGTGGCTGGTGTTTAGAAGGGATAACAGACTCGGACAAACATGAGTTTGATTGGTCATCTTCTCCCTCCACTTCCTTCAACTTCCAAGCTCTCATCGACCACCAAGACCTCTCTTTGCCTTCAAATCCCAGAAGATAGTTTACAAAATCCAAACCCAAAACCCATATTTCTATCTAAATTACTCTCTTTAGCTCTGGCTGCAACCTTGAGCTCCCCATTACCCGCTCTCGCAATTCCTTCTCTCAACTCCCAGTCCTCTCTGCTCTCTCCCACCACTCCATTCTCCCAATCCAAGAATTTGCAGGTTGGGCTCGAAAATGGGTACGTGTTGAATTTCTTTTTCTTTAAAGGGTTTTGCTGTTTTTGTTAAATAATACCCAATTTTGTCCAGCACTCATTGTTCGTTGTCAAATCTCAAATTTGGATATAACTATATGTATTGATTCCATACTATACTATGTTGTGCATTTATGTTTTGCTGTTTTTGCTCACTTACAACATCCCATGCGTATGTTAAATTACTACTCATATAAAAGCTTAAACCTATAGGAAATGAAGCCAAGTACTTTGAATTTTTAATTGAAATGTAAGGTGAATCATGGTAACAAGATTCAAAATCAAGACATTTACTTTAATATAATGTAAAAACATCTATAAAAAATATTGAATTTAATCATTTAATTAATATTTTAATAGTGACTAACTTCCATAGTTTGTTCTAAATTTTACGAATTTGCTGGTAGGATTAGAAAATGGCTTCAACTTGATTTTCATTTTTCTCTTTGGTGACTGCTCTTTATGCTCTGTTAGAGTTGCAGGTGTGATAAAATCTCACCTCATAACAATGTTAATATTGTTGGTCCAAATCCATAGGCTGACTTGTTGAGTTGTTGGGAGCAATCTAAGTTTATGGATTTATATTAATAGTTCAGTTTTGTACTCAACATGAAATCCATCACACGTTAAACTCTAACATGATCAATAGTCAAAGTATGACCCTTGTGTGTACACTTTTCATGGTTTTTTGTCCATCATTTTGCAAAATGCTTTGTTCCTGCAGGAAAATCAGACCTTGCCCATCAACAAATCCGGGTTGTGTATCGACAAATCCCAAATCGTCATCATTTGCATTCCCGTTGAGAATTCCTGAAAATTCTGCAGACAATGCGATTCAGGTTCTGAAGCTATATGTGTTCACTTATAAGTTATAGACATTTCAAGCTGAACATATAATGTTGGATGATATGAGACCTGCTTGGTTGGAAATCTTTTTATCACAATTTCTTTTTGCATTTTGAGTTGAACTGTGCATAATCTGAAACTTTCTTTGTTCAAAACCTTTTGCAGAAATTGCAAGAAGCAATCCTGAAAACCCAGAAAAATGCAAAGATTCAGGCTGTGGAAGATACACCAAATGGTAACTAGACTGAGCTCAACTATTTCACTAGTTAATAACAATTCATGGCATTCGAACTAAGGGCATAAAATGGGGATGGGAAGAAAAATTATGAACCAATTCAGGCTTTTCTAATTGGTTGTTATCCTTGGAGCTTACTTTAATCACTTTGGGATTGATTCCCTACTACGCAGGTTTGATAAAACTGGGTTAAGGGGCCAGCTTTGAGCCTTGGTGTAAAAATTGTTTGGGCCTGCTGGCCCAATTTCCCAACAAATAGTATCAATCATGTTCAAACCATAGACATTAAGTCAGGAGGAGAAGATAAATTTCTACTAGTATAGGCCTTTTCTACTTTTTTTTTTTTTTAAAAAAAAAAGAGAATTGTTATTTATCCTTCTCCTATCCAGCTTTTTTAAAAATTAACTATTCGATTTATAAGATCAACAATTTTACCAATGTGGATCGTACAAATTTAATGGTTAATTTTAAATAGAGTTACGTAAAAGAGAAGGCCAAGAGAATGACGTTTTAAACATGAGTTTTTATATGATAAAAGAACCGGTAGGAGTATATGAGTGGAGCAGGAGTTATTTATTCATGTTTTTGTCTCTTTTCTCCTTGTATGGGCCATTATTAATGGTAAGGATGAACACAGGGCAATATTTACAAGCTGAGATTGATGGAGGGTTTGGCCGGGATGTGCTTGAGTTTTTGGTGAAAGGAGATGTGGTGGCATATAGGTCTATGGCCACAAAAGTAACGTATGTGTACCCCTTCACCACGGCTTTTGGGGATTCAAAGGGACAAGAAGAAAGAATGAAGAAGATTATTGATCAGTTGGGCTGGTATGCTCCCAGTTTTGATTCAATGGATTAGTATCATTTCATATTTGTCAATACAAAATAACAAAGTGCATTTGGCACTACACCATATGTTTATCCTGATTTATTCATTGGATAGTATTCTTAATGTCATCTCTTTTTGCTGTTCATTTCCTATGGATTAGATAGCAGAGGAATGCAGCTGATGCAATAAATCACCCATTTTTCATGATAACATTAAGCATAATCTACATTTACCTTGTTGATTAGCCATGTTTTAGGAGGGTATAATTCTTAACTTCCTTGAATAGTGTGGTGGGGGATGGTGCAGGACAAAAGAAATTTGGGAGAAGCATAACAAAGAACAGGAAAAAGAAAAGGATTGAGTCACACAATTCAAATAGAAGATAAATTTAGTGGGTATACAATAACGAGAGGGGAAGACGGTAACCCAGTTTAAAAATTTAATGCATATATTTTTTTTTAAAGCAAAAAAAGGTAGGCCGAGAATACTAAATATAGCTATTCTACTTAGGCGTGACCATAATTGCACTTACCTACTAAGAGTTTGGGAGCCACACAGGAAGAGCTAAGACAGTGGGAACCGTAGGTGATCACTCAAGTCCAACTGAATTATACTCTGACTCAGCTTCACCAGGGCATAAATGGGAATCCAAGACGGTTAATACTAATCAAGCATATGTAAGAATTCTCTATTGCGAAGATTCAAATCTATGTCCTAATATATGCGTTAACCACTTTAAAAAAATTTTGGGCCACTGAATCACTATCCTTGATGGTTAATGCATATATGTTTATTAATGTGTTTTTTATTAAAAACAAATAGTTTGATCTGACATAAATATAAAAATTGTTTTGTGTTTTGTATTTTGAAGTATTTGTTAATCTCTTTTGACTTGGGAATAGATATTTAAAATTTTTTTTAAAAAAAAAAAGAAAAAAAAAAGTCATGATTAAGGAAGAATGCGAAATTTTACGTGTTATAACAGAACTCTATAAATCTAATGTTCATAGGACTATGACAGAAGTGACATTTACGAACCAAATGGAAAGGGACATGAGATGTCTCTTCTTCAATGCTTAAGTAGAGATTTTCATGGGACCATGAAGTAGTTGGACATGAAATGTCTTCAAATTGAAGACTTCCAATCTTTTCTTTAATGGTAAGATACAAATTCAGGATCAAATTCTCCTTTGTAAGGACTATTATATTTTCAGCGTGGATATTTTACTTGTCGAAAAAAATTCAAGTCTAGCACATAAAATATTTAATTAAAATAGAAATTGATACATATTCTCAAGTGTTTACTTACTATGTTACAATAGTAAATAAGAATTTGAAAATAAGTACTTCAAAATATGTGTAACTTCCAATCTTCTTCGTATCCATGCATGTAGCCATTAACCAATATAAAACATGTGACATGTCTGCCTTGTTCACTTGTTTTTGTTGACGAAAAATATCCAGATGAAGATTTAAACCTTGAGAGAAATTGCTGATTTTCTATGCTTAGGGAAAATAGGTTTTTTTTTAGATCAAGTGGGATTGAGATTGCAATATCTTTTTTTGTGGGCTGATCATTTAAAATGAATGCCCATATCTTGACAACAAAGTCAAAAACAAAAACAAAAATTGTAAATTCGAATTTTTTTTGGGGGCAACGAGGCAGGTATTCGGTGGTCGAACCACCCAAAGTGAATGGTTCGGCCGTCCTGAATAAATTGTATGTAGGTAATTGAACTATCCCTTAGAGCTTGAGAATGGTTCGGCCACCCTGTTCTTAGCCAAACGGATGATTGAATTACACTTGATGACCGACAAATCATTCAAAATGGGTAGTTTGGCACCTTTTGCTTTTGGCCTTGTTTATCATGCACCCGACCTTGATTAGTTGGATAGTTGGCCACCAGCAATATCACATGGAATTATCAAATTAGTATGGGACCATTGGCCCATGGCATGTGGGGAAATTGAAATTTCTGTATCAATCGGTCAACAGCACGATTTCCAAATCAAAGAAAAATTGTTATAATTTAATTTCTGGACTCTTGGTCACGACTTAATTTTTTTTATTATTATTATTTTCTTTGCAAGCAATAAGAGGATCCGACTTCTGAGAAGGGAGAGGGGTAACGACTTATTATTATTATTATTTTAATTAAATAAGAGAAAAAGGGTTATATGTGATTGAACAAGAACAAAGGGGTGGGCACCCCAACAACAAAGCCTAAACGGTTAATGCAGCAAAGATACATAGAAAAGTTCAAAATGACCAAACACAGGGAATGATCCAAATGAACCAAACAGTAGACAATGGTTTCATCTATGGCCTTAGAGAAATCATAAACAAACCAGGCCTGTTCCTAGGCTGCATAAGGCGGTTCTAAAATGCATAAGGACTCGGTGAAAAAACTTATGCGATTAAGGCAACAATCACTCTTAAATGAAAGTTGCAGGGATGACACTGCATAAAACCGAGAAAGAGCTACTGAAAGACATCCACTGGCATCAAAAAATCCCCGCACAACAACGTCAAACTAGATCAGTACCGGGAGATAGTATCCCACCAAAAAAAAAAAAAAAAAAACCAACACAACCAAACAAAAAAAATAACAGCAAGATTACAATAAAACAACATAAATATAACAACACAACAACAAAAACACAAAGTAGGAGCTACAGTGGATTATTTAATTGTTCAACTAGTATTAGTATACCTTTTTCCTCTCTTTTTTGGGGCAACGAGCCCTTGAGTGGAGTGGAAAAGGTCCTTACAATAATCAAGTAAATAAATGAGAGTATCAATTTTATTGTTTATATTAAATTTTAGAGATTTAATGAAAAAAAATGTCACACGTCAATTCAAAATTTTCAATTACGTATTACCATGCACAAAAATATATATTTCACTTTCTATCAATCAATCATAGTTTTGTTTAAAAGAAATGCTGTATATACTTTTTAGTGCTTATTCTTTAATCTGATAGTGAAAATCATTAAATTTTAGACAAGTTAATCTATATATTTCTTTTAATGATACTGATAGATTAGAAAGTAAGCATTTTAAAAAGAGAAATGTTAGGTATTTTTTTGGTGTCTTAAGTATATATTATTTTATAAAAATTAAGTGAGAAAAATAAGAGTAACTTTATTTTTTACTTTTTTTTTTTTAAATAACATCCACCTAAAACTAAAAAAGCACTTAACATTTCCCTTTTAAAAATGTATATATAATATTTCTTTTTGTTTAATGCGTCAATAATAGATTTATTGACGTAGTTGCTTGTAGTTTAATTATGATCACCGAGATTGGGTTAATGTTAACCACAAGCTAATTACTTTTCTAATGTCATATTGTGATTGGCAGCCTCGTATCCTCCGGTTCAAATTACATTTTCTCAAGTTTATGTCATTGAACAATGAACCTAACTAGCTAGAATCTTCTTGCTAGATGCCTCAGGCTTCAACTTTTTAAATATCAGAAGAAAAATTATAACGAAGAGTCACGTGCAAGAGAAGTGTATCATTAAAATAAATCTCACTTCATATTTATTCATATCAACCCACGTTAGTACGTTGGAATACTTTTTATATAATGAGTTCCACTGCTTCAAATATTTTTTTGTACGATGAGTTTTAATTTTACTCGGGTTGACATGATTTTTTTTATTAACTTATCAACATAGATCAGGATTCTCTCAAATTTCTTTTAAATTTGAAATTCTTTTATTATTTGAAGAATTCCCTCAAATTCTCCCAATCCAGTTTTGAATAAAACTTTATCATTTTCAGGATAAAGTTTTCATTCAAATTGAGTTGGAATAATTTTTTTCAATCTAGTCTATAAAAGTAACATGTGTCCATTTTTTTAATAACACATGAGATGCACATGAGTTTTTAATAAAATTTATTTCAACTTTGTCTCTGATATTAAAAAAATACGTGCATCTCACATATTCAAGGGACATATGTCACTTTTATAGACTAGAGTGAAGAAAATTCCTCCAACCCAGTTTATAAGAAAACTTTATCCTAAAAATAAAGATGAATGATAGAGACACAACTTTTTGACATAACTTTGGCCCAACTTTTATCTTATGTGGTTATTTAAAAAAAAACTGAAGTAATAACATCTTAGAATAAAGTTTTCCTCCAAACTGGGTCGAAATAATTTCCTTCAACCTA